>NC_084622.1:47355239-47657190 GCF_033978795.1 Nerophis ophidion
GGCTCACCTGCACTGGCTTCCTGTGCACTTAAGATGTGACTTTAAGGTTTTTCTACTTACGTATAAAATACTACACGGTCTAGCTCCATCCTATCTTGCCGATTGTATTGTACCATATGTCCCGGCAAGAAATCTGCGTTCAAAGGACTCCGGCTTATTAGTGATTCCCAAAGCCCAAAAAAAGTCTGCGGGCTATAGAGCGTTTTCCGTTCGGGCTCCAGTACTCTGGAATGCCCTCCCGGTAACAGTTCGAGATGCCACCTCAGTAGAACCATTTAAGTCTCACCTTAAAACTCATTTGTATACTCTAGCCTTTAAATAGACTCCCTTTTTAGACCAGTTGATCTGCTGTTTCTTTTCTTTTTCTTCTATGTCCCACTCTCCCTTGTGGAGGGGGTCCGGTCCGATCCGGTGGCCATGTACTGCTTGCCTGTGTATCGGCTGGGGACATCTCTGCGCTGCTGATCCGCCTCCGCTTGGGATGGTTTCCTGCTGGCTCCGCTGTGAACGGGACTCTCGCTGCTGTGTTGGATCCGCTTTGGACTGGACTCTCGCGACTGTGTTGGATCCATTGTGGATTGAACTTTCACAGTATCATGTTGGACCCGCTCGACATCCATTGCTTTCCTCCTCTCTAAGGTTGTCATAGTCATTATTGTCACCGACGTCCCACTGGGTGTGAGTTTTCCTTGCCCTTATGTGGGCCTACCGAGGATGTCGTGGTGGTTTGTGCAGCCCTTTGAGACACTAGTGATTTAGGGCTATATAAGTAAACATTGATTGATTGATTGATTGAATTTAAAATTTCCAGCGAAGTGTCCTGTTGAAAACATCGCGGAATGCTGACGTGTACGCGTGACGTCACGGACTGTTAGGAAATATGAGCGCTTCGGAGACACACACAGCTAAAAAGTCGCCTGCTTTAACCGCATAATTACACAGTATTTGTGAAATATTACTTCAAACTTATTATGATCAAAATTCAAAAAAAGTATTCCGGAAAATCTGTAAATCACATTTAAATCTTATTTCAATGTCTTTTGAATGTCTTTTAAAATTTTTGTTCTGGAAAATCTAGAAGAAATAATGATTTGTATTTGTTAGGAATATAGCTTGGTCCAATTTGTTATATATTCTAACAAAGTGCAGATTCAATTTTAATCTTTTTAAAACATGTCACCAAAAATATGTATTTATTATGAGGCATCATAAGTGATCAATGTTTCCACAAAGATAAATATCATTAATTATTAATAATAACATAGAGTTAAAGGTAAATTGAGCAAATTTGCTATTTCTGGCAAAAAGTGGTGGTAGTAAATAAAAAAAGAACAACATTTATTGTACAGATTGCATGCTCCAACTTTTTTTAATTGTGCATCCTCCTGTTTGAGTAATTTTCCCCAATGCAAATCTGCAATTGCTTTGGCAATATTGACCTTTTTGAGCTAAAGGAGCATAAGCCTTGTCTCTCGCTTCATCCAAAAATTGGCAGCTCGCAATGTAGTTTGAGCCACGGCGTCACTGCCTTTGCCTTCTTTCTTCTACAGTGACGGTATTTAACTTTGCAGCAGAGAATGGAAGCATCCGTTGAAATCCAGGTCCAAGACTGAGTGGATCTGACCATGTCCAAACCTAAGAGATATTGGATTTCTAATTGCGTTTTTCAGATGGGTTTGACTCATTCAAATGAGATAAAGTCAGAATATATCTTACGTCGTTGTGATTTATTTTTTTTCGTCAGGCTAAATCGTGGTTAGTGAAACCAATTACCGGTACAGAAAAGAAGACAACCTGTCCTAATGTGACCTTTTTTGGTAATTTAAATGTTCTTTATTTTTAGTGCCTTATAAAAATGTGTCTTTGCTTTTTGTTACTATTAAGATGATGAACTTGGTAAATTATTAGCTGCTGGTATGAACATCCATCCATCCATTTCCTACCGCTTATTCGCGGGGGGCGCTGGCGCCTATCTCAGCTACAATCGGGCGGAAGGCAGGGTACACCCTGGACAAGTCGCCACCTCATCGCAGGGCCAACACAGATAGACAGACAACATTCGCATTCACATTCACTCATTAGGGCCAATTTTGTGTTGCCAATCAACCTATCCCCAGGTGCATGTCTTTGGAAGTGGGAGGAAGCCGGAGTACCCGGAGGGAACCCACGCATTCACGGGGAGAACATGCAAACTCCACACAGAAAGATCCCAAGCCTGGATTTGAACCCAGGACTGCAGGAACTTCGTATTGTGAGGCAGACGCACTAACCCCTCTGCCACCGTGAAGCCCCCTGGTATGAACCGGGTTCATTTTTACAGTTGGTCTTAAATGTCGAAGTTTATTTGGTACTGTGTCCTTTGCAATAAATACTGTAGAAACCAATGTCCTCAGAAATAACAAAGTGTTTTTCTTAAGCTGATTTATTTGGTGTCTGATGGCTCCAAATCAGCCCTGAAGTCATACATCAGCTCAAAGACGGAGCGTTTATTCTTAGACCAACTTTAGTCGTTTCCGAAATGTTCATAAATGTTTTCAAATGCTGGACGCATACCAACAATTTGACACTACAGGATGGTTGTTTAGCACATGAGAAGTTAATCAGGACATCACTCAGGGTCTAATGTATTGCTGCCAGCTAAAACATAATCACAAATGCAATCATTATCCGATGGGAGACTCCTTGTCGTGATCCGGTTCCCGGTTCATATATTTAGTCTGTGTTTTGAGTCCTTTTGTGTCTTTTAATTATTTTGGGACTCTTCCGATCCCTTTGTTTGAGCATTGATTGATTGATTGATACTTTTATTAGTAGATTGCACAGTACAGTACATATTCCGTACAATTGACCACTAAATGGTAACACCCCAATAAGTTTTTCAACTTGTTTAAGTCGGGGTCCACGTTAATCAATTCATGGTACAAATATATACTATCAACATAATACAGTCATCACACAAGTTAATCATCATAGTATGTACATTGAATTATTTACATTATTTACAATCCGGGGCTTTGGTTGATATCAGAACTTCAGTCATCAACAATTGCATCAACAGAGAAATGTGGACATTGAAACAGTGTAGGTCTTATTTAGTAGGATATGTACAGCCAGCAGAGAACATAGTGAGTTCACATAGGATAAGAACAAGTATATACATTAGAAGTACATTTGAGTTGTTTATAATCCGGGGAGATGGGATGTGAATGGAGGAGGGTATTAGTAAAGTGTTGAAGTTGCCTGGAGGTGTTGTTTTAGAGCGCTTTTGAAGGAATATAGAGATGCACTTACTTTTATACCTGTTGGGAGTGCATTCCACATTGATGTGGCATAGAAAGAGAATGAGTTAAGACCTTTGTTAGATCTTCCTTGTTTTGTATTTATCACCATTTGCTCCACCTGCACTGACTTTCTGACGCACACCTGTTTATGATTATTGTTTTAGTATTTAAACCGGCCTGCTACCTTCATTCGGCCTGGATGTTTTGTTTGCTACTCGCAACGGTCACGTTTGTTATTCCTGCTTTGTATTTACTCTGCTAAGTCACGTCTTAGCTTTGCGTACTCTCTGCACGTCGATTCTCCTGAACTTTGAACTCGATGCTTGCTAACTATTAGCATTTAGCTACCCCTTTTCTTTGCTTTTTGTCAAGTGTTTTTTTGTCTATATTATATTTAAACAAGCACCAACCTGCAATCCAGCCTTGTCCGAGTCCTGCAGCATCTGGGGGTGACATCTCATGCATTCAAAATGCGACCCAAACGTAACACTCCTACCTATTAGCCTAATTGCTTGGATTTACATGACATTACATCCGACATGGTGGTCAAGTCAGCGTTCTCAATGGGTAATCGGTGCCATTTAGCCTTTCCCAAAGACAAATAGTTTTTGGCTGTACCAACCGTTCAAACTTCAAAGTTTCTCGAGAGGTAATCGTGAAGGGCGGAAGAATGTTACATTTTACGAAAGAGGACGGGAAAATGGGCATGTACTCCAGTCCAAGGGAGCAGAGTCGAAGAACGCACAAGTTCGCAGAGATCCCTTTGTTAATGGTTTGTTTGATACATTTTTGATATCGTTTACTATGTCAGTATTTGCCATTGAAGTATTATCTTGATATTGTATGTATTTTAATTTTTAAAAAGCAAAAACCAGAAAGTCATGGTTACTTATACTGTGTCAGGAAAGGTCGACTCGCCTTTTGTATATTTTGTACACAAATCAATCGATCAATCAAAGTTTATTTATATAGCCCTAAATCACGAGTGTCTCAAAGGACTGCACAAGCCACAACGACATCCGAGGCTCAGATCCCACATCGGAGCAAGAAAAAACTCAACCCAATATGCTACAATGAGAAACCCATTGCACCGGTCGCCCAGGGGGGCGGGGTCCCCACAATTGAAGTGAAGTGAATTATATTTATATAGCGCTTTTCTTAAGTGACTCAAAACGCTTTACATGGTGAAACCCAATATTTAAGTTACATTTAAACCAGTGTGGGTGGCAAGGACACAACAGCAATAACTAGGATGGCACAAGCGGGAATTGAACCTGCAACCCTCAAGTTGCTGGCACGGCCACTCTACCAACCGAGCTATGCCGCCCCAATTGCGGTCCCTGCCCCCCTGGGCGACCGGTGCAATGGACGTCGAGTGGATTTAGTTAATAGTGTGATAGTCCAGTCCGTAGTGGGGCCAGCAGGAGATCACCTTGAGTGGAGACATGTCGCAGCGCAGAAACGTGATCAACTGACGCACAGATGAGTGGACTTTGAACAGTTAGCGCTTAATCTGTGGTCACCTAATACCCTCTCCATGCAGGAGAGGGGGGAGAGCAGAAAAGAGACGGCAGATCAACTGGTCTAAAAGGTGTGGTCTGTTTAAAGGCTAGAGTATACAAATGAGTTTTAAGATGGGACTTAAAAGCTTCTTTGACTTAAATGTGTCAGAGTACATATGACAACAGGACTAAAGTAAACTGTGGTGATTATTCAGTAATTGTAGGTTGTTAAATAGATATGCAGTCAAGGGTGTCAGCTGTCAGGTGCTTGTCGTCGCAGTTTGTGTACACGGACCAAATGTAATCATGACATGCAACATCACCGGAGCAAAAACGATGCATGTTTATCCAGTACAGACCAATTTCCTTGACTCAGCCACACACAAAGAAGTTGTAGGCCTCCATGCTTTTCCCCACGTTTCCATATTTTTGTCGTGTAGAAGGACATCTGGGGCACCAGATAGTTTGAAATGTCTGGGAACTCAATTAACGGATATAACTTGATATCACTCGTCAAATATTTTTTTGGATGAAGTTGCAAAGTTAGATCTGCTTTTTGCAGAAAAATGAAGGCCTTTTGCTTCCTCAGACAGTTTGCGAGCTCCTTGCTGTTTTGGCTTGGTTGACCACCATTGTTTTTCCACTTCCTGGAATCAACCACCTCAGTAGAAGCATTTAAGTCTCACCTTAAAACTCATTTGTATACTCTAGCCTTTAAATAGACTCCCTTTTTAGACCGGTTGATCTGCCGTTTCTTTTCTTTTTCTTCTATGTCCCACTCTCCCTTGTGGAGGGGGTCCGGTCCGATCCGGTGGCCATGTACTGCTTGCCTGTGTATCGGCTGGGGACATCTCTGCGCTGCTGATCCGCCTCCGCTTGGGATGGTTTCCTGCTGGCTCCACTGTGAACGGGACTCTCGCTGCTGTGTTGGATCCGCTTTGGACTGGACTCTCGCGACTGTGTTGGATCCATTGTGGATTGAACTTTCACAGTATCATGTTAGACCCGCTCGACATCCATTGCTTTCCTCCTCTCCAAGGTTCTCATAGTCATCATTGTCACCGACGTCCCACTGGGTGTGAGTTTTCCTTGCCCTTATGTGGGCCTACCGAGGATGTCGTAGTGGTTTGTGCAGCCCTTTGAGACACTAGTGATTTAGGGCTATATAAGTAAACATTGATTGATTGATTCATACTTGTATAGCACCTTTCTACCCCTTTTTTAAGGAACCCAAAGCGCTTTGACAGTATTTCCACATTCACCCATTCATACACAAATTCAGACACTGATGACAGGAGATGCCATGCAAGGCGCTAACCAGGACCCATCAGGAGCAAGGGTGAAGTGTCTTGCTCAAGGACACAAGAGATGTGACTAGGTTGGTAGAAGGTGGGGATTGAACCAGTAACCCTCGAATTGCTGGCACGGCCACTCTCCCAACTTTGCCACGGCGTCACCGGAAGAAGTGATGTGACGAGATACAAGCAAATGAATCCAGGTGGTAACCATCTTTTGGCCAACCAATGGATTTTGTTCCCAGTTTTTGGAGGTATTGTAATTACAGGCAAAAGACAATTTTTCTACCATTGGCGAGAAACATTTAGTTCCTGGTGACTGTAATTCTTGGAAGTAAAAGCTTCCTGCGGCCTATCTTGTTTTGCTTTAGCACAGCAGGAAGATTTATGTAAATCCTGCTGATGATGTTACAGAAGCAACATGCTTAATTTAGCTGTAAACATGTCACTGCATATGCACACATTTAGTAGAAACTCATGGTTCATTAATAATACTCGACAATTCACACAGGAGAATAAAGTATTAGATGTAGATTTGTGGGTTCTTCCGAGGATGTCGTGGTCGTAATGGTTTGTACAGTCCTTTGAGACATTTGTAGTTTAGGGCTATATAAATAAACATTGATTGATTAATTGATTTACACATCATCTTCAAGAATAGTCACAGACACTAAATTAGGGGTCAATCAATCAAACAATCAATCAATATTTATTTATATAGCCCTAAATCACAAGTGTCTCAAAGGGCTGCACAACCCTCCCAACCACCCCCACCCCCAGCCCCCTAAGGGAGACCAGATGCAATGGAAGTCGAGTGGGTCTATCATAATATTGTAAAAGTCCAGTCCATAGTGGATCTAACATAATAGTGAGGGTCCAATCCCAAGCGGAGACAGGTCAGCAGCGCAGAGATGTCCCCAACCGACGCACAGGCGAGCGTTCACCCCGGGTCCCGACTCTGGACAGCCAGCACTTCATGCATGGCCACCGGACCTTTTGTTTGTACACAGCTAGCGAGATAGTGTATCTGTATGTCATGTTACAATACAAACATGACCTGCTGCATGTATCATGATCAATATAAAGTGTGACTCACTCAATGAATAGTTGAGGATGGGGATGTTTTCTTGTTCATTTGGGGCAAGCACTCCATTTATTTCGAGCCAAATTGGCTCCAAAATCCACATTTTGCAGCCTTGTGTCGCTTTAACCTCATTCTCTTGGCTTCCTTCTGTTTCAAGGTCTCACTCTTTTTTGAAGCAGCAGTTCATCCTCCGTTCATTCAGGTTCAAAAGGATAAGGTTGTGAATGCTATTCTTGTCCAAAAAAAGTCTGGTTTGTTGTTTGTTACCAAGTCTGCCATGATTCGAATACACAAAGTGATTTTGTACCCGAAAGTAGGAACACACTTGAAGTCAAATGTGTGCTGCTATGGAAACTAAAATCAATGCGCGAAATAAGTCAGTTCCGGCATTGATTGAAATGATCAAAATACGGTAAATATTGTGCATATTACATATTGTTATGAACGTGTTTGTTACATTATAGGGATGTAACGTTACGTGTATTTGTATTGAACCGTTTCGGTGCGGGGGTTTCGGTTTGGTTCGAGGTGTACTGAACGGGTTTCCACACGGACATATTAGGTAGTGCACCGCACGTTGTGTAAACAATGCAGAGCGAGGCACAACAAACGGCAGGCTAGCAACGACCGGGCTAGGACAACATGCAAAAGCCAGAGCTGGAAGACCCTCCTGCCTCGTTAACATCTCCCCTTTGGGAACACTTTGGCTTCGCGCTGCGATACAACAATGGAGGACGGAGGTTTGCCGACATTGTTCAGCAGCAGTAGGGTATGCTTCTGCCAACACGTCAAACATGCTAACCCGTTTGAAACGACAACACCCCCAAGTCAAGCTCGCTTTAAGGAAGAGAAAGAGGAGCGTGGTGCAAACACTGCATTCAAGCAGCCTCTCCCTCGCCAGCCAGGCAGGGCTAAAGCAATAACAAATGTTTTTATAGCAGCACATCTAAGACCATCCATCCATTTTATACCGCCTGTCCCGTTCGGAGTTGCGGGGGGTTGCTGTATTGCATTAAAACTAGATTTTGACCCACTTCTATGGTGGAAGAACAATTAGCAAACATATCCTCTTACTACCAAGTTAGCCAGGCTGGGGGTGGGGGGAAGAAAAGTTAATCCGAGGCTGAGTTGACTTGAAACTGTTTAATGTTGCCCTTTTTTTATGTAGAAGAAAAGTTTTGTCATTTTATTTCTTCTGAGCAACAACTGGAGGCAGTTTAATGTTAAATAACGTGGACCCATACTTAAACAAGTTGAAAAACTTATTGGGGTGTTACCATTAAGTTGTCAATTGTACGGAATATGTACTGTATTGGGCAATCTACTAATAAAAGTCTCAATCAAGCAATCAAAAAAAGCACTTTATAAGTAGAAAGGTTTTGTTAAGAAACCATTCTGAGCCTTATCTTATTTAGTTTTTCTTTTATATATGTGGACCACATTAACCCTGGCAATGGACCCTGTGTGTATATGTATGTTATGGCATTGTTTACAAATTTGGTAAATAAATAACCAAAAAATGCATATTTTGTTGTTTTCTTACTGTACCAAAAATGAACCGAACCGTGACCTCTAAACCGAAGTACGAACCGAACTGAAATTTTTGTGTACTGTTACACCCCTACTACATAATATATATATATATATATTATATATATATATATATATATATATATATATATATATATATATATATATATATATACTTGCAGTTTGTATACAAAACATTGAATGAGGGTTTTGAAATTGCCTTAAAAGGCTTCAAAGGCTACAATGGTGACTCCCATTCATCTTCCAAGTATTTTTTATCATCTTAAAATCCTAATTTTAGAAAAATAGAGTTTGTTCTTGTCTCCCATAATTTTTTCGAACGATAGAAAAAATTCCCCAAAAAAGAGCAGTTCCCCTTTAAAGCCACTATAATGCAAAATAAAAAATGTTAACATTTGTCTACACTTATCCATGTTATTGGCGCATTTTAGCTGCTTGATTTTTCTGATGGATTACAAAACATTAAGGAGGTTGTCATTGAAGTAATCAAGGTTGGAGTCAAATTTTCACATACTTTATAGTATACAATTATCCATTCCATCCATCCATCATCTTCCGCTTATCCGAGGTCGGGTCGCGGGGGCAGCAGCCTAAGCAGGGAAGCCCAGACTTCGTCTAGCTCTTCCCGGGGGATCCCGAGGCGTTCCCAGGCCAGCCGGGAGACATAGTCTTTCCAACGTGTCCTGGGTCTTCCCCGTGGCCTCCTACCAGCTGGACGTGCCCTAAACACATCCCTAGGGAGGCGTTCGGGTGGCATCCTGACCAGATGCCCGAACCACCTCATCTGGCTCCTCTCGATGTGGAGGAGCAGCGGCTTTACGTTGAGCTCCTCCCGGATGGCAGAGCTTCTCACCCTATCTCTAAGGGAGAGCCCCGCCACCCGGCGGAGGAAACTCATTTCGGCCGCTTGTACCCGTGATCTTATCCTTTCGGTCATGACCCAAAGCTCATGACCATAGGTGAGGATGGGAACGTAGATCGACCGGTAAATTGAGAGCTTTGCCTTCCGGCTCAGCTCCTTCTTCACCACAACGGATCGATACAACGTCCGCATTACTAAAGACGCCGCACCGATCCGCCTGTCGATCTCACGATCCACTCTTCCCCCACTCGTGAACAAGACTCCTAGGTACTTGAACTCCTCCACTTGGGGCAGGGTCTCCTCCCCAATCCGGAGATGGCACTCCACCCTTTTCCGGGCGAGAACCATGGACTCGGACTTGGAGGTGCTGATTCTCATTCCGGTCGCTTCACACTCGGCTGCGAACCGATCCAGTGAGAGCTGAAGATCCCGGCCAGATGAAGCCATCAGGACTACATCATCTGCAAAAAGCAGAGACCTAATCCCGTGGCCACCAAACCGGAACCCCTCAACGCCTTGACTGCGCCTAGAAATTCTGTCCATAAAAGTTATGAACAGAATCGGTGACAAAGGACAGCCTTGGCGGAGTCCAACCCTCACTGGAAACGTGTCCGACTTACTGCCAGCAATGCGGACCAAGCTCTGGCACTGATCATACAGGGAGCGGACTGCCACAATAAGACATTCCGATACCCCATACTCTCTGAGCACTCCCCACATGGACTTCCCGAGGGACACGGTCGAATGCCTTCTCCAAGTCCACAAAGCACATGTAGACTGGTTGGGCAAACTCCCATGCACCCTCAAGAACCCTGCCGAGAGTATAGAGCTGGTCCACAGTTCCACGACCAGGACGAAAACCACACTGTTCCTCCTGAATCCGAGGTTCGACTATCCGGCGAAGCCTCCTCTCCAGTACACCTGAATAAACCTTACCGGGAAGGCTGAGGAGTGTGATCCCACGATAGTTGGAACACACCCTCCGGTCCCCCTTCTTAAAGAGAGGGACCACCACCCCGGTCTGCCAATCCAGAGGTACCGCCCCCGATGTCCACGCGATGCTGCAGAGTCTTGTCAACCAAGACAGCCCCACAGCATCCAGAGCCTTAAGGAACTCCGGGCGGATCTCATCCACCCCCGGGGCCTTGCCGCCGAGGAGCTTTTTAACTACCTCAGCGACCTCAGCCCCAGAAATAAGAGAGTCCACTACAGATTCCCCAGGCACCGCTTCCTCAAAGAGAGACGTGTTGGTGGGATTGAGGAGGTCTTCGAAGTATTCCCTCCACCGATCCACAACATCCGCAGTCGAAGTCAGCAGAACACCATCCGCACCATACACGGTGTTGATAGTGCACTGCTTCCCCTTCCTGAGGCGCCGTATGGTGGTCCAGAATGGCTTCGAAGCCGTCCGGAAGTCGTTTTCCATGGCTTCCCCGAACTCTTCCCATGTCCGAGTTTTTTCCTCCGCGACCGCTAAAGCTGCACACCGCTTGGCCCGTCGGTACCCGTCCACTGCCTCCGGAGTCCTATGAGCCAAAAGAACCCGATAGGACTCCTTCTTCAGCTTGACGGCATCCCTCACTGCTGGTGTCCACCAACGGGTTCTGGGATTACCGCCACGACAGGCACCAACAACCTTGCGGCCACAGCTCCAATCAGCCGCCTCGACAATAGAGGTTCGGAACATGGTCCACTCGGACTCAATGTCCCGCACCTCCCTCGTGACATGTTCAAAGTTCTCCCGGAGGTGTGAATTGAAACTCTCTCTGACAGGAGACTCTGCCAGACGTTCCCAGCAGACCCTCACAATGCGCTTGGGCCTGCCAGGTCTGTCCGGCATCCTCCCCCACCATCGCAGCCAACTCACCACCAGGTGGTGATCGGTAGAAAGCTCCGCCCCTCTCTTCACCCGAGTGTCCAAAATATAAGGCCGCAAATCCGATGACACAACTACAAAGTCGATCATGGAACTGCGGCCTAGGGTGTCCTGGTGCCAAGTGCACATATGGACACCCTTATGTTTGAACATGGTGTTTGTTATCGACAAACTGTGACGAGCACAAAAGTCCAATAACAAAACACCACTCGGGTTTAGATCCGGGCGACCATTCTTCCCAATCACGCCTCTCCAGGTTTCACTGTCGTTGCCAACGTGAGCGTTGAAGTCTCCCAGTAGGACAAGGGAATCACCCGGAGGAGCACTTTCCAGTACTCCCTCGAGTGTACCCAAAAAGGGTGGGTATTCTGAACTGCTGTTTGGTGCGTAAGCACAAACAACAGTCAGGACCCGTCCCCCCACCCGAAGGCGAAGGGAAGCTACCCTCTCGTCCACTAGGTTGAACTCAAACGTACAGGCTTTGAGCCGGGGGGCAACCAGAATTGCCACCCCAGCCCGTCGCCTCTCACTGCCGGCAACGCCAGAGTGGAAGAGGGTCCAGTCCCTCTCGAGAGAACTGGTTCCAGAGCCCTTGCTGTGCGTCGAGGTGAGTCCGACTATATCCAGCCGGAACTTCTCTACCTCGCGCACTAGCTCAGGCTCCTTCCCCCCCAGTGAGGTGACGTTCCACGTCCCAAGAGCTAGCTTCTGTAGCCGAGGATCGGACCGCCAAGTGCCCTGCCTTCGGCTGCCGCCCAGCTCACAATGCACCCGACTTCTATGGCCCCTCCTATGAGTGGTGAGCCCATTGGAGGGATGACCCACGTTGCCTCTTCGGGCTGTGCCCGGCCGGGCCCCATGGGAACAGGCCCGACCACCAGGCGCTCGCCATCGTGCCCCAACTCCGGGCCTGGCTCCAGAGCGGGGCCCCGGTGACCCACGTCCGGGCGAGGGAAATCTGGGTTCATTTCGTTGTAATTCCATAGAAGTCTTTGAGCTGCTCTTTGTCTGATCACTCACCTAGGACCTGTTTGTCTTGGGAGACCCTACCAGGGGGCATGAAAACCCCCAGACAACATAGCTCCTAGGATCATTGGGACACGCAAACTCCTCTACCACGGTAAGGTAGCAGCTCAGAGAGGAGAGTATACAATTATATTAATTTATTAATTATTATATCATTAATAATTAATATAATTAGTATACAATTTTATTAATTATTAATGATATAACGATGATATTAGTATGTATGTTTTTAAACAAGGGAATTTTTATATATCATATCTGCGGTCTGACAAAATGTAGACTTTTAAATCAGCAGTATTTTGAATTGATGTAACTAAATAGTAAAAAATATAGATTTCTTTGCAATTTAAGTCAGCTGAGCACATGATACAGGTTTCTTTGCAGATCTCTACAGTTTCAAAATAAATATAGTATTCCTAAATAATGAAAGGATGGACGGATTTTGTGACTACGATGTTTTAGTGAATCAAAATGTTGAGGCGTTTAGTCAAGTACAACTAAATCAAGTTAGATGTATGAATTAGGACTAAAACTAAAATACATTTACGTCAAAAAACTACGTCTAAAACTAGATAAAAATGAACTCTCCTCGGTGTCTGTGAATCGATACCGGTACTCAACGGCATCACTTTTCTGTACTTTTGTGAGTGTTAATAAATGTTACTTTTTTGAAAGTAAAACATTTTTAATGTAACAAAAATTGCTTTGTCCAGTTATCATCTTGTTTTTTTACTACATTTCTGAGTCTCAATAACAAGCAATACGGCGTAGACTTTGCATGCAGTTGCAATTCCAAGACATTAGATGGCAGTAGTGTATAGTGTGTTGCCTGGCTCGGAAGTTACAACGTGTTTATACTGTAAGTATTGCATATTTAATCACACCCTTGTTGTTTTATTGTAACGTTCACCTTAGTTGTAGTTTTTATAAACCAAATTTGGTGATGTCGAAAATGCCATGTACAGTCGCTAATGCTAAGTGGTAGTATTTAAATGGGAAAAATATTGCAATTAGCATCAAGCTAGCACTTGGAAAAGTGAAGTCCTACTTTGCACTCAGGTGTTTTCTTTCAGGCATACCTGCTTTGTTGGCATTGAACATTGCAACCTTACAGAGAGGTTGTTTGACTATGTCTGCTACCAAACGCCACTTGAGTGTTTGAGCGGGTGTTTAGTGTGCAACGAGATGTGACATCAAGGGCACAAAAAGATCGGAATATGGTACTGTTTGATTTTATGTGAATTGATAGTAGTACTGATATAATTCAGTTGATGCCTACAAAAATATTGAATTTGATACCCATCCGTATTTAAAAGTGAGGAGGTTTTGCTTTGAGCCTGAAGCTTCACAAGCGCTCTGTGCCATCATTTAATTTAATTGTATCTTTGGTTAATATTTATTTATTCGAAAATATTTATCAATCAATCAATCAATGTTTATTTATATAGCCCCAAATCACAAATGTCTCAAAGGACTGCACAAATCATTACGACTACAACATCCTCGGAAGAACCCACAAAAGGGCAAGGAAAACTCACACCCAGTGGGCAGGGAGAATTCACATCCAGTGGGACGCCAGTGACAATGCTGACTATGAGAAACCTTGGAGAGGACCTCAGATGTGGGCAACCCCCCTCCCCTCTAGGGGACCGAAAGCAATGGATGTCGAGCGGGTCTAACATGATACTGTGAAAGTTCAATCCATAGTGGCTCCAAGACAGCAGTGAGAGTCCCGTCCACAGGAAACCATCTCAAGCGGATCAGCAGCGTAGAGATGTCCCCAACCGATACAGGCGAGCGGTCCATCCTGGGTCCCGACGAGCGGTCCATCCTGGGTCTCGACTCTGGACAGTCAGTACTTCATCCATGGTCATCGGACCGGACCCCCTCCACAAGGGAGGGGGGGACATAGGAGAAAGAAAAGAAGCGGCAGATCAACTGGTCTAAAAAGGAGGTCTATTTAAAGGCTAGAGTATACAGATGAGTTTTAAGATGAGACTTAAATGCTTCTACTGAGGTAGCATCTCGAACTGTTACCGGGAGGGCATTCCAGAGTACTGGAGCCCGAACGGAAAACGCTCTATAGCCCGCAGACTTTTTTTGAGCTCTAGGAATCACTAATAAGCCGTAGTCTTTTGAACGCAAATTTCTTGCCGGGACATACGGTACAATACAATCGGCAAGATAGGATGGAGCTAGACCGTGTAGTATTTTATACGTAAGTAGTAAAACCTTAAAGTCACATCTTAAGTGCACAGGAAGCCAGTGCAGGTGAGCCAGTACAGGCGTAATATGATCAAACTTTCTTGTTCTCGTCAAAAGTCTAGCAGCCGCATTTTGTACCAACTGTAATCTTTTAATGCTAGACATGGGGAGACCCGAAAATAATACGTTACAGTAATCGAGACGAGACGTAACAAACGCATGGATAATGATCTCGGCGTCTTTAGCGGACAAAATGGAGCGAATTTTAGCGATATTACGGAGATGAAAGAAGGCCGTTTTAGTAACGCTTTTAATGTGTGACTCAAAGGAGAGAGTTGGGTCGAAGATAATACCCAGATTTTTTACAGAGTCACCTTGTTTTATTATTTGGTTGTCAAATGTTAAAGTTGTATTATTAAATAGAGGTCGGTGTCTAGCAGGACCGATAATCAGCATTTCCGTTTTTTTGGCATTAAGTTGCAAAAAGTTAGCGGACATCCATTGTTTAATTTCATTAAGACACGCTTCCAACTGACTACAGTCCGGCGTGTTGGTCAGCTTTAGGGGCATGTAAAGTTGGGTGTCATCAGCATAACAGTGAAAGCTAATACCGTATTTGCGTATGACGTCACCTAGCGGCAGCATGTAGATGCTGAAGATTAATTACACAGGCACTTGAGTTAGTCATTTCTAACATAAAAATACTGTAGATACACGGAAATATTTAAAACTGAATAATTAACCAATATATATTTTTTTTTTTTTCCAATTAAAATCAAGAAAATCGAAATCTGAAACCTCATCCCTTTCGATGGCACATTTAGCAGAGTTGAAGGACTTTGCCAAACCCCAAACAAGAAAGTTACCGGTAGTTTATTCTAGGAGTTGAGGTTAGTTTCAGAGTACATGCGCTGATAAATTCATTTCCTCTAGGCCAATGATGCTGTTTGTTTGCTTTGCTGTTCTTTTTTTTTTTTCATTGAGTGCCACGATCAGCAATTCTTGACTTTTTATGGTTGATGCAGCAGCAAATGCCGACACCGTCAATCTGGGCCTGCTGAGAAGCTGTGTTCTCTTTTTCTTGCCTTCCAACCGTTACATAACATTTTCGCGGACAATTGCTTTTGTCATTCAGTTACAACTAATAAAAATTTTCTGATATCATTTCATTCCAGACGCACTTTCTTAAAAGAAAAGTTGAATATCAGGCATTTTTTTCCCTGCAGTAATGAGGGACGGCCTGATAAACTGATGCTATACATACTGAATGTCCTTTATACGCATATGTCCACTAATATTCCAACTTTATTACCAAACAATACACTTCATTATTTAAGCACTTTTAGCTGAAATTGATAAGTTTATAAATATAATGAAAAATAACCCTGTTAATTCAAAATATCATGTTTGTTTCTTTGCAGCTAATGCTTTCTTTTCCTTTTGTTATATTATCTTGACATGCATTCTCAGTTGAACTGCACAACTGACAAAAGGATAAGTTATTTTAACTATTACAGTACGTCTCAACTAACACTGCATTTATGGTTCCTATCAATTGAGGCAGTATTTGTTGGTCATTTTATGTATCATTGTCTTAACTTGACGAGTTAATCTGGTACTCAAAAGAGACTGGACAAACGTACATCTGTTACAGATCATCACATAAAGAAGTGGGCAATAAATATGTTATATGGTAGCATCCACACAAATCTCTTCAGGGACTGCCATTGTTTTATTGTTTACAAGCTTGCAGTCTGTTTCGTTTTTCTTCCGGCAGATCTAAACCATGCCTGGACGGCTGCCTCCTTCTGAGACATTTTATTGGTCTGGTCATCTGCAATTGAATCAGCTCCTGCTTACCTGTAATAGCAGGTTATGGGTATAAATGTGAACCATTTAATATAAATTAAAACAGAGAAAATATTTTTTTTCAGCCTGTCAAGTTTAATAAGGTGGCCTAAAAGGAACAAAGCAGTTATTTAAGCAATGGCAGAGTCAGTTAAAAAATATTCTATAAAACACAATCCAGAACAAATAGAACTAATGTATCAACATTAGTTAATGCATTAGTATGCATGACATTCTGACAATGAAATTGAATTTGTGTGAAAAAATTGGTCTTTGCTAAATTACTTTGAACTCTGCAAGCGAGTCACAACCTGTGATTAATCCTGATAAATCTGATTAAAACAATGGTTTGTCAGCACTTATTTTAACATTTTATGATCTCTCAAGATGATAATCACAAAACACATTACATTAATCATGTATAAATGTAGATTCATCTTGCAATTATTTTTGAGAGCATGTTCTTTGACCAGCATTGCAGTTGGTTAATGGCCAATGATCAGCTCAATGTATACAACAATGGAGTGGCAGACTGCGCGTTTCCCACCGAGGCCTTCAGTGAGGTCCGACTTTAATTGATTACCTCTCAAAATACCTTACAGCGGGACAAAAAAGTATTTAGTCAGCCAGCGATTGTGCAAATTCTCCCACTTAAAATGAAGACAGAGGTCTGTAATTTTCATCATAGGTACACTTCAACTGTGAGAGACAGAATGTGAAAAAAAAATCCAGGAATTCACAGTGTCGGAATTTTAAAGAATTTATTTGTAAATTATGGTGGAAAATAAGTATTTGGTCAACCATTCAAAGCTCTCACTGATGGAAGGAGGTTTTGGCTCCAAATCTCACGATACATGGCCCCATTCATTCTTTACTTAACACGGATCAGTCGTCCTGTCCCCTTAGCAGAAAAACAGCCCCAAAGCATGATGTTCCCACCACCATGCTTCACAGTAGGTTTGGTGTTCTTGGGACCCAATTCAGTATTCTTCTTCCTCCAGACACGACGAGTTGAGTTTATACCAAAATGGATACATGGATGATACAGCAGAGGATTGGGAGAATGTCATGTGGTCAGATGAAACCAAAATAGAACTTTTTGGTATAAACTCAACTCGTCGTGTTTGGAAGAAGAAGAATACTGAGTAGCATCCCAAGAACACCAGACCTACTGTGAAGCATGGGGGTGGAAACATCATGCTTTGGGGCTGTTTTTCTGCTAAGGGGACAGGACGATTGATCCGTGTTAAGGAAAGAATGAATTGGGCCATGTATCGTGAGATTTTGAGCCAAAACCTCCTTCCATCAGTGAGAGTTTGAATGGTTGACCAAATACATATTTTCCACCATAATTTACAAATAAATTATTTAAAATTCCTGCAATGTGAATTCCTGGATTTTTTTTCACATTCTGTCTCTCACAGTTGAAGTGTACCTATGATGAAAATTACAGACCTCTGTCATCATTTTAAGTGGGAGAACTTGCACAATCGGTGGCTGACTAAAAACTTTTTGCCCCACTGTAATTGACGTCACCACATGACCATTGCTGGAGAAATACTATACAGAAACACATTTACGCAATGTACAAAACGGGTTATTTTCTGGCGCATTTAAAAATCAATAAACCCGCATCAGCAATTAAAACATATCCAATGTGGCACTGTCAAAAGTAAAATTTCCAAAAACATATTAAACTTGAAAAAATTGAGAAATAAAATATCTGAACTCACATTTCATCGCCGGGACAGCTGAGCTAGCTTCCGGGATTGGCCGACATCGTCTCATAAGTGGTAGTTTCTCTTTAAATATCCTTCTTGAAAATGGCCTTGCAAATATATGTGTTGTCTTGTCTAATCATAAAATATGCAGATGAGGCGTGTTGGCTGAGTTTTTAAAGTTTACTCCACAGCGTGCTCGCCGATAACATCCAGCTGCCGGCATGTTTACATTCAAAAACCTAATCAGGGCTACTGTGCATGCTGGGTAATGGAGTTCTTATGTTACCAAGCTCATAACATTACAGTATATATCTGCCTTACGCCATCCTGAAGGCCTTACTGACAACAACTGCTGATCTGATTGGCTATCGCAACTGTCTTTCAAATGTTTGCATCCGTTCACTTACAATGCACTGGTGCCCACATTGTTGATTCCTCGGGCTTTGGGCAGATTTGGTACAGCATGGCAACATGAGCTAACTGAATCCTGATTGGAAAGACCTCTATAACCTAAAAACAACAGCGCTGGAAGGAGCATAATATGACATGAAGAGAATATGGATATTTTTGGTTACTGTATTTGGGGAAAGTAAATAAAAAAATACCTTTATATTTAACTATGGTCATGATTTCTAGTTATGTTAGGCCATCAGAGAAGATCTAACAGAAGAGATTACGACGGATGTGCATGCTGGCAGGTTTCGCTTCAAAATAAAATCAGAGGGTCTGTTGTTAAAAATGTTTTAAGAAAATAAATCCATTCACGTGTTGCTGTATGACATTCTGACAATAAAATTGCATTTGTGTGAAAATACTGGTCTTTGCTCATTTGCTTTGAACTATGCAAGCGAGTCACAACCTGTGATTAATCATGATAAATCTGATTAAAACAATGGTTTGTCAGCACTTATTTCAACATTTTATGTTCTCTCAAGATGACAAATAATTGTAAAGTAATGCCCTGAAATATTTTCGTCAGTAATTGATGGCCAACCTTGAACCTCCAGATGTGCTTATCTGTTGCTCGGGTAATCGTATGTAATGACTCCTTTACCAAAGTCCTTGAACATGTCAACATTGAAATAGTTTAAAAATATTCCACATGTTCACAGAGTGTGCCCACATATGCAGGTCTCCTTTTTGAGGTTATTGACTAAATCGTTTGATGCGTGTCCAGTCTACATCTTCCTCTAATTGATTTTGTTAATGAGGCTTCTGCTGGATTGCATCATTGATTGTAATTGCGCCAAAATGACATTTAAAACTGGTTGAATTGATTTTTTTGCAGTTAATCTAAACAGACATTAGAGTAACGGATTTAGAAAGAGCACACTCTACACTGCAAAAAGTCAGTGTTCAAAAACAAGAAAAAAAAATACTAAAATTAGGGGTATTTTATTTGAACTAAGCAACATTGTCTGCCAATAGTTATAAAAGTTCACCAGAGCTGCACACTTCAATTGTGACACAAATGGTAACAATGGGCAATCACACAGTTTGCTTGACCTTACACATGTGCACCATGCACCAATACTGTAGAGATACCGTGGAGTTCTCAAACGCCGTTTTAACCATAGAAAAAGATCAGCTGCTTTTTTTGAACTCTCAGGCCTTACTCTCTGTGGAAGTTGAATAGTTAATTCATGTTGAGAAAAGCTGCTCATTTAGGTGCTTGTCAAAAAATATCCCCTCAGACTGTGTGGCGATAATATTATTTGCTGGCTTACTTTATTTTAAGCTTTAAATTTAAGGAAGCCAATTACAGGAGCTTGCATCGTGCTCCTGAATATATTTTCTTGTTCTTTTCATCATTATTGGTGTCCCTAAATTGCATTGCATTTGAATGCTAATCAGTCAGTATGTTGTCAAATCCACCTTTTGACATATATAACTTACTGAGTCGGTGGTGCATACATGATACTAGGATAAACACATTACATGCCAAAAATGCATTTAATAAATCATGATTAAATTCTGTATGTTTATGAAAATTAATATAGTTATGCTGTGCGTGAAAAGATGTTGAATGGCGATGAGACAAGAGAGTAGGGCCACGTTCAATGATAATTTATTGAATCAATTAATTTATTGTTTATTTTTACCAATCAAATAATTAAAACTGTTCATTTGTGTAGTAGTTAGGGTTGTAAGGTATACTTACAATAATACCGAGATACTAATGAATCATATACCACCTCTAAAAAGTACCGGTTCCCCATTTACATCTAACATCCACTGTAATGATACCAGGTACAGGAGCGTATTTAGTCGATACTACTATGAATACATCCATTTTTTTTAGAATCACAAAATCTTTTTTTCGTTTTTTTAATTATTATTTACATGATGTTTACAAACTCAGGAAATATGTCCCTGGACACATGAGGTCTTTAAATATTAACAATGTATGATCCTGTAACTACTTGGTATCGGATGGATACCTAAATTTGTGGTATCATCCAAAATTAATGTAAAGCAGCCATACAGCAGAAGAAAAAGTGGTTATTACATTTTAACAGAAGTGTAGATAAAACATGTTAAAATAGAAAGTAAGCAGATATTAGCGGTAAATAAATTAATAATTCATTTTCAACCACGGGGTGGGACGGCGTGGCGCGGTGGCAAAGTTGTGGCCGTGCGCAACCCGAGGGTCACTGGTTCAAATCCCACCTAGTACCAACCTCGTCACGTCCGTTGCGTCCTGAGCAAGACACTTCACCCTTGCTCCTGATGGGTGCTGGTTGGCGCCTTGCATGGCAGCTCCCTCCATCAGTGTGCGAATGTGTGTGTGAATGGGTAAATGTGGAAGTAGTGTCAAAGCGCTTTGAGTACCTTGAAGGTAGAAAAGCGCTATACAAGTACAACCCATTTATCAACCCATTTAATTGTCCTTAATCATTTTGATAAAATAATAGAATAGAAAATGACACAATATGTTACTGCATACATCAGCAGCTAAATTAGGAGCCTTTGTTTGCTTACTTACTACTCAAAGACAAGTTGTCTTGTATGTTCACTATTTTATTTAAGGACAAAATTTAAATAATAAACATATATTTAATATACCCTATATTTTTTGTTGAAATAAAACCATTAATGTGATTTTGATATAGAAACGTATTAAAAAAAGTACCGGAATAGTACCGGTCTCAAAATATTGGTATCGGGACAACACTAGTAGTGGCACAACAAATTTTACGAATAAATACCCCCAAAACACACACACAGTTATCTTGTATGCACAGACTTTAAATGTGCAGTATGTTGTTTGGTTCGAGAAGTCAAAATAAAATAAATTGAAACATCTGTTTTACTTCCTCTGCCATCCTGTAGAATCGCCCTTAATGCCTCAGGTGCTTGTGCATTACAGAGGTGCTGCTGTGAGAAGTCATTTCTAATGTGCAGTTTACAGAGCACCTAAAATATGGAGCCAGAACACTGCCAGTAAAATTTGGTATTGGAAAAAAAAAAAACATTGCGGAAAAAGTTGTTGTGACGGACTTCCTTCCATCCGCGTGTGGGTTGCAGTGCCAATCAGTACAAGACGCATCGTAGCAGGTCTGACTTGTGTTTATTATTTTAATAATAACTCTTGCTTTTTTGTCGCGGCACTTTGCAGTGCGCGGGCGTTTCCTGCTGACAGTCGCGGTGCACCTTGCGGCGTTCGGGGTTTGCGTCTGTGGCGGGGGCTCATCGTCTCTCGGGTCTTGTTCGTCTTCGTGGTTGGTGTCGTCAGCGGGTTCCTTCTCCTACTTCTCCCCTGAGTGTTCCTCCTTCCCCCTTTTTATGCTGCAGCAGGAGATAATGGGATTGAGCGCAGGTGTGTGGTGTCCGCACCTGACGCTGACAGCTGCAATCCCGCTCCAGGCGCGCCCCGCCTCTCCGCTCTGCTGCATGCCCTGCCTCCTGGCCTCCATCTTGATCAGGACAATCACATTTCCTAGCCCGCTGTCGGCTCGTCGGCTCCATTGTATGCTATACTCTTCTGTGACACCATAATATAGCAGTATCAGTGTCCACATGTTGGCATAAGACCCCAATTCAGTAGTGTACACACTTTTGGAAATAAGAGCTAAAAGGTGCTGTCCACGCATGTGGCCACTAAGGCCTTTGGAGGTTCTAAAGTACAATTAGCAATTATTTTGCTTTTGTTACATGCTAGTTTAGTATTAGCATTTTTTCTCTGCTCTCTTTCTCGATGTGTTGTATTTTCATACTCTTTCTCCAGTTCCACAGGGATATTAAAACATGTTGGAAATGTAGTTCATTTTCAATGGGAGTGATATTAATTTAGAGTGGGCCGCTCTGCACCTTGTAACTGTGCACATGAACACATATCTTACCGGAGAAATCATTGGATTATTCTTCGTCCTGCAGCAGGTGTGTTAAAGGCAGCTGTAAGCTTGGCCCCTCGGCTTCTCCCCGACACAGCCATCGGACCTCGAGGTGTGGTTTTGCAATCTTTAAAATCTCACTAAAACACTATTAAAACAATAAGCAGATAAGGGATCTTCCAGAATTATCCTAGTAAATGTGTCTAATTACATCTGAAACGCTCACACTGACGCCGACCGGAGCCGTCGCTTTTTTTTTTCGGCTATTTTTATCCGTGGCGCAATGGGAGAGTAGCCGTGCGCAACCCGGGGGTCCCTGGTTCAATCCCCACCTAGTACCACGTCCGTTGTGTCCTGAGCAAGACACTTCACCCTTGCTCCTGATGGGTGCTGGTTAGCGCCTTGCATGGCAGCTCCCTCCATCAGTGTGTGAATGTGTGTGTGAATGGGTAAATGTGGAAGTAGTGTCAAAGCGCTTTGAGTACCTTGAAGGTAGAAAAGCGCTATACAAGTACAACCCATATCCAAGTACAACCCATTTATCAGTGGCTGCTAGCAGAGTCCTTGTCTGTCAACAAAAGGACCATCTGCAAGGGATAAGCCACAAGTAATACTTTTTTGTGATGAGCATTGAAAGGTATTGATAGGTATGAGGGGTCGTTAGGGACATTGTTAAGAATTACCTCTTACATATACTACTGAAATGCTCTCACATAAACAACTGAAATGTTTTTCTCTCACACACACTACTGAAACATTGTTATACACACTACTCACTCTCTTATTAGAGTGTTTCAGTAGTGTGCGAAAGAGAAAAACATTTCAGTTGTTTATGTGAGAGCATTTAAGTAGTGTATGTAAGAGGTAATTATGGACAGTGTCCCTAATGGCCCCTCATAGATAAGCATCTGGCCAACACAGACTTTACCAAAGAAATAATAGTACGTGGCCCAACTTTTTCTCTGTGCATGGCCATCTTTTTTCGAAGCGAGTCGACTAAATTAACTAATCGCCTCGGCCTAACACCAGAGCAGCGGTCAGTCTAGTCTGTCTCACTTGACTAGTCAACAGAAATTCTCAAAATAGTATTCGGTATGTCTGCTACACATTACTCAGTAAAACAAAACCACTGAATAGACCTGGAGTCAAGTTCATGCAAAAGAGCTTGATTTTTTCTCTCTTCCTACCACATCACATTCTTGTCAGCCTATGAATCATTCAGATGTTGATTTGCAAACTTCAGACAGGCCTGTAGCTGTGGCTTTTTGAGTAGGGGGACTCTGCACGCACTGCAGGATAGCAGTCCATTACAGAAATGTTTTCTAGATGGTTTTGTTGGTAACTGTGGTCGCAACCACCTCTAAATCAACAACAAGCTCCACCTGTGTAATTTTGGACTGATCCCTCAATTTTCTCAATCATCATTACCCCTCACGGATCTTATCTGGATGTGGACCTCTAGTGGAAAGATGATTCTTTGTTATCCTGTGTTTTTTTTATTTTGTAATTGTTCGAGCAAAAACATACAAACCCCGTTTCCATATGAGTTGGGAAATTGTGTTAGATGTAAATATAAACGGAATACAATGATTTGCAAATCCTTTTCAAGCAATATTCAACTGAATAAACTAAAAACACAAGATATTTGATGTTCAAACTCATAAACTTAATTTTTTTGTGCAAATAATAATTAACTTAGAATTTCATGGCTGCAACACGTGCTAAAGTAGTTGGGAAAGGGCATGTTCACCACTGTGTTACATCGACTTTTCTTTTAACAACACTCAATAAATGTTTGGGGACTGAGGAAACTAATTGTTGAAGCTTTGAAAGGGGAATTCTTTCCTATTCTTGTTTTATGTAAAGCTGTCGTATTTTACGCTTCACAATACACTAAAGAGCCTAGACACAACTAATGTAGCAGAACCTGACCAAATTGAACCCTTTTTCTTAAAATTGGCTGCTGATTTTATTGCTGAGCCTCTCTCGCATATTTTTAACCTCAGTCTAATAAGTAAAAACATTTCAAAAATCTGGAATCAGCCTTTGTTCTTCCTCTGCTAAAAAGGGGTGAACCCACAAATATAAATAATCACACACCAAATTCTACTTGACTCTCCGGGTTGGGGAGGAGACCCTGCCCCAGGTGGAGAAGTTCAAGTACCTAGGAGTCTTGTTCACGAGTGGGGGAAGAGTGGATCGTGAGATCGACAGGCAGATCGGTGCGGCGTCTTCAGTAATGCGGACGTTGTACCGGTCCGTTGTGGTGAAGAAGGAGCTGAGCCAGAAGGCAAAGCTCTCAATTTACCGGTCGATCTACGTTCCCATCCTCACCTATGGTCATGAGCTTTGGGTAATGACTGAAAGGATAAGATCACGGGTACAAGCGGCCGAAATGAGTTTCCTCCGCCGTGTGGCGGGGCTCTCCCTTAGAGATAGGGTGAGAAGCTCTGCCATCCGGGAGGAACTCAAAGTAAAGCCGCTGCTCCTTCACATCGAGAGGAGCCAGATGAGGTGGTTCGGGCATCTGGTCAGGATGCCACCCGAACGCCTCCCTAGGGAGGTGTTTAGGGCACGTCCAACCGGTAGGAGGCCACGGGGAAGACCCAGGACATGTTGGGAAGACTATGTCTCCTGGCTGGCCTGGGAACGCTTCGGGATCCCCCGGGAAGAGCTAGACGAAGTGGCTGGGGAGAGGGAAGTCTGGGCTTCCCTGCTTAGGCTGCTGCCCCCGCGACCCGACCTCGGATAAGCGGAAGAAGATGGATGGATGGAAATTCTAAATTATTTATTTTAGCAACATTGTTTGAGAAGATCATCAGGAACCAGCCAAATGATTTTTTAGAATTAAACAGCATTTTATCTCCATTTCAATCTGGTTTTACAAAACAGCATAGCACTATTACAATGTGGTCTGAAGAACTATATTCTTGTTTTTCTTTGGAAGGTCAGAAACTAGAGTAGTAGTGGGCGTGAAGGCAAACTTTGATGAGCAAACCTCTCTCTCCTTTGACGCAAGCAGTAAAGGTGGGAGCTCAGGCTTGTTCTTTCAAACTGTACCAACCATGGTGATCTTCCTCTTCAGGAGCTGGTGTTTGAGTTCATAAGATGTGAAGACATTGTCACATGTCAGATTGTGACCCCTCAGTCCCTCTGTCACATCAAGCACAACTCCCATCCCATGGTTCTTCTCTGGGCATCCATCGCTCGGCTCATGGGCATGAGAAACGGCATACCTTGTGGGTCCTGGGGTCATCTTTATGATGTTTTGTTCTGCATGCCTGCCATGTTGGTCATACGCTCTCCCGTCCAAAGGCAAAACCCAGTAACTCAATTTTGGTCAAAACTGAGCTGATAATAATTTTGGAGTTCCTAGGTGATATGCTTTACATTAGTGTATGCGATATTGTAATTTGTTCCGTAAGTAAGCTGTTACGCGCATGGCAGGACCTAGCAACTACCACGTAACCGCGTAGATACAACAGAAAAACCTAGTATCTCAAGGGACCAATCGAAGCTTCTTTGTCAGTCGCCTTATTGTCTATAATGAGACATTTGCACGAATGGGGGCCGACGCTCAACCTGATTATGTGATATTATGGCACGAGGGGATATTTGGAAGATTGGCCCAGGACGTTGCAAGCACCTTCATTAAATGCATTGTTCTTGATTCTTCCCCTTGCATACTCTTTTGGGCAGATAACTGTGGAGGTCAAAATAAAAACTGGACGCTGTACACGGCTCTTGTCCAATGTGCAAACGCAGAATGGGGCCCACCCAAGATTGTGATAAAATATCTGGAGAAAGGGCACACGTTCATGAGAGCAGATTCAATCCATGGCTCAGTCGGCAAGAAAATGAAAGCTCAAGAAAACATCTATACGTTTGATGACTTTGTAGATCTTTGTAAGACAGCATCAAGATAGATTGGTTTTCCTTTGTTTTCTCAAAATCAGCTTGAAGTGAGTTACTAGGTTTTGCCTTTGGACGGGAGTGCTGTTGAGGACCATGTTATGGGAAAGTCTCTTTCAGCTTGAGGGTTTTCTTCTTCTTCTGAAGATGATTCATCATGCTCTAGGTTGTATTCCTCCCCATCTTTTTCTTCTGATACATCCTCCGCTTCCTCTTCTGAATCAGAGTTGTCTTGCTGGACATCTGAAATAATCAGCTCTAGAGCCACTTCAGCGGTATAGCGCACACTAATGGCTTCAGCACAAACAGAAATCTGGGCCCTGTAATCTGCAGCACCTTTATAATCTCTGGAAATCCACAGAAAATAAACTCACCTGTACTGGCTTCCTGTGCACTTAAGATGTGACTTTAAGGTTTTACTACTTACGTATAAAATACTACACGGTCTAGCTCCATCCTATCTTGCCGATTGTATTGTACCATATGTCCCGGCAAGAAATCTGCGTTCAAAGGACTCCGGCTTATTAGTGATTCCCAAAACCCAAAAAAAGTCTGCGGGCTATAGAGCGTTTTCCGTTCGGGCTCCAGTACTCTGGAATGCCCTCCCGGTAACAGTTCGAGATGCCACCTCAGTAGAAGCATTTAAGTCTCACCTTAAAACTCATTTGTATACTCTAGCCTTTAAATAGACTCCCTTTTTAGACCAGTTGATCTGCCGTTTCTTTTCTTTTTCTTCTATGTCCCACTCTCCTTTGTGGAGGGAGTCTGGTCCGGTCCGGTGGCCATGTACTGCTTGCCTGTGTATCGGCTGGGGACATCTCTGCGCTGCTGATCCGCCTCCGCTTGGGATGGTTTCCTGCTGGCTCCGCTGTGAACGGGACTCTCGCTGCTGTGTTGGATCCGCTTTGGACTGGACTCTTGCGACTGTGTTGGATCCATTATGGATTTAACTTTCACAGTATCATGTTAGACATCCATTGCTTTTCTCCTCTCCAAGGTTCTCATAGTCATCATTTAATAATACAACTTTAACATTTGACAACCAAATAATAAAACAAGGTGACTCTGTAAAAAATCTGGGTATTATCTTCGACCCAACTCTCTCCTTTGAGTCACACATTAAAAGCGTTACTAAAACGGCCTTCTTTCATCTCCGTAATATCGCTAAAATTCGCTCCATTTTGTCCACTAAAGACGCCGAGATCATTATCCATGCGTTTGTTACGTCTCGTCTCGATTACTGTAACGTATTATTTTCGGGTCTCCCCATGTCTAGCATTAAAAGATTACAGTTGGTACAAAATGCGGCTGCTAGACTTTTGACAAGAACAAGAAAGTTTGATCACATTACGCCTGTACTGGCTCACCTGCACTGGCTTCCTGTGCACTTAAGATGTGACTTTAAGGTTTTACTACTTCCGTATAAAATACTACACGGTCTAGCTCCATCCTATCTTGCCGATTGTATTGTACCATATGTCCCGGCAAGAAATCTGCCTTCAAAGGACTCCGGCTTATTAGTGATTCCCAAAGCCCAAAAAAAGTCTGCGGGCTATAGAGCGTTTTCCGTTCGGGCTCCAGTACTCTGGAATGCCCTCCCGGTAACAGTTCGAGATGCCACCTCAGTAGAAGCATTTAAGTCTCACCTTAAAACTCATTTGTATACTCTAGCCTTTAAATAGACTCTCTTTTTAGACCAGTTGATCTGCCGTTTCTTTTCTTTTTCTTCTATGTCCCACTCTCCTTTGTGGAGGGGGTCCGGTCCGGTCCGGTGGCCCTGTACTGCTTGTGTGTGTATCGGCTGGGGACATCTCTGCGCTGCTGATCCCCCTCCGCTTGGGATGGTTTCCTGCTGGCTCCGCTGTGAACGGGACTCTCGCTGCTGTGTTGGATCCGCTTTGGACTGGACTCTCGCGACTGTGTTGGATCCATTATGGATTGAACTTTCTCAGTATCATGTTAGACATCCATTGCTTTCCTCCTCTCCAAGGTTCTCATAGTCATCATTGTCACCGACGTCCCACTGGGTGTGAGTTTTCCTTGCTTTTATGTGGACCTACCGAGGATGTTGTAGTGGTTTGTGCAGCCCTTTGAGACACTAGTGATTTAGGGCTATATAAGTAAACATTGATTGATTGATTGATACTGATGGACTAAAACATTGTAACGTTCTGTGATGTATAAATAACTCTGTGACTTTGATTTCAACTCTTTGTGACTCTTTGTGACATTTTTTTGTACAGCTTACATGGGAATGTGAATAAAAGCAACATTTAACTTTCTCTACAGTCGGTGCCAAGCTAGGAGAAGTCATACAATTTCAAGTTAAAAAAATATTGATTCGGGGATTTTTTGGGGGGTTTTAACACAGTGGCGGTTCAAAATGACCCGAGGACAACACAAGGGTTAAAGTCAGAAAGAAATTGGTGACAGCGACTATCTTGCCCGTAATTGATTATGGAGACGTGCTTTATTTTAGTGCTTCATCTAAATGCCTCCAGTCCTTGGACACTGTTTTTCACTCAGCACTAAGATTTGTTACTGGCTGTCGTAGTCTCACCCACCACTGTCAACTGTGTATGAAGTCAGACTTATCTTCATTGAGTGCACGCAGATACACTCTTTGGCCATCATTTATAAAGCTCTTTTAGGTTTAAGAGCTCTTATGTGTTACGTTCTAACAATTTGTATGTTTAACTGTTCCCCATGTACAGACTGAATTTGGCAAAATAGCTTTTAGCATTGCTGCCCCCATGGCATGGATGCATTGCAGACGAAACTGAAACTCACTGAACTACTTCCATTTGGAGACTTCTGTTCTGTCCTGAAGGACAGAGAGGAAGAGACTTTTGCACGGTGCCTGTGTTTTTAAAAGGTGTACATCTTTATTGTATTACAGTAGTCTTTTATGTATTTTTAAAATGTATGTCTTAATGTATTACTTTTTTTGAAACTGCTCTGTGACATGTGCTGTTGACCTCCTGACCAGGTCACCCTGGTAAAAAGGGATCTTGATCTCAATGGGTTTCTTTTCTGGTTAAATAAAGGTTCTAACAATGCGCCACACATTTTCCATGGGAGACAGGTCTGGACTGCAGGCGGGCCAGGAAAGTACCCGCACTCTTTTTTTTTACGAAGCCACACCGTTGTAAGATGTTCTGAATGTGGCTTGGCCTTTTTCTTGCTGAAATAAGCAGGGGCGCCCATGAAAAAGACGGCGCTTAGATGGCAGCATATGTTGTTCCAAAACCTGTATGTACCTTTCAGCATTAATGGTGCCTTCACAGATGTGTAAGTTACCCATGCCTTGGGCACTAATGCAACCACATACCATCACAGATGCTGGCTTTTGAACTTTGCGTCGATAACAGTCTGGATAGTTTGTTTCCCCTTTGGTCCAGATGACACGATGTCGAATATGTCCCCAAAAAATTTGAAATGTGGACTCGTCAGACCACAGAACACTTTTCCACTGTGCATCAGTCCATTGTAGATGATCTTGGCCCAGAGAAGCCGGCGGCGTTCCTGGATGTTGTTGATTAATGGCTTTTGCTTTGCATAGTACAGCTTTAACTTGCACTTACAGATGTAGCGACGAACTGTATTTAGTGACAGTGGTTTTCTGAAGTCTTCCTGAGCCCATGTGGTGATATCCTTTAGAGATTGATATCGGTTTTTGATACAGCGCCGTCTGAGGGATCGAAAGTCACGGTCATTCAATGTTGCTTTCTGGCTGTGCCGCTTACATGGAGTGATTTCTGCAGATTTTCTGAACCTTTTGATGATATTATGGACCGTAGATGTTGAAATCTCTAAATTTCTTGCAATTGCACTTTGAGAAATGTTGTTCTTAAACTGTTTGACTATTTGCTCACGCAGGTGTGGACAAAGGGGTGTACCTCGCCCCATCCTTTCTTGTGAAAGACTGAGCATTTTTTGGGAATCTGTTTTTATACCCAATCATGGCACCCACCTGTTCCCAAATAAGTGTTTGATGAGCATTTCTCAACTTTATCAGTATTTATTGCCACCTTTCCCAACTTCTTTGTCACATGTTGCTGGCATCAAATTCTAAAGTTAATGATTATTTGCAAAAAAAAAAAATGTTTATCAGTTTGAACATCCAATATGTTGTCTTTGTAGCATATTCAACTGTATATTAGTGATTCTTAGAGCCCAAAAAAAGTCTGCGGGCTATAGAGCGTTTTCCGTTCGGGCTCCAGTACTCTGGAATGCCCTCCCGATAACAGTTCGAGATGCTACCTCAGTAGAAGCATTTAAGTCTCACCTTAAAACTCATCTGTATACTCTAGCCTTTAAATAGACTCCCTTTTTAGACCAGTTGATCTGCCGCTTCTTTTCTTTCTCCTATGTCCCCCCCTCCCTTGTGGAGGGGGTCCGGTCCGATGACCATGGATGAAGTACTGGCTGTCCAGAGTCAAGACCCAGGATGGACCGCTCGTCGGGACCCAGGATGGACCGCTCGCCTGTATCGGTTGGGGACGTCTCTACGCTGCTGATCCGCTTTAGATGGTTTCCTGTGGACGGGACTCTCGCTGCTGTCTTGGATCCGCTTGAACTGAACTCTCGCGGCTGTGTTGGAGCCACTATGGATTGAACTTTCACAGTATCATGTTAGACCAGCTCGACATCCATTGCTTTCGGTCCCCTAGAGGGGGGGGGTTGCCCACATCTGAGGTCCTCTCCAAGGTTTCTCATAGTCAGCATTGTCACTGGCGTCCCACTGGATGTGAATTCTCCCTGCCCACTGGGTGTGAGTTTTCCTTGCCCTTTTGTGGGTTCTTCCGAGGATGTTGTAGTCGTAATGATTTGTGCAGTCCTTTGAGACATTTGTGATTTGGGGCTATATAAATAAACATTGATTGATTGATTGAGTTGAAAATAATTTGCAAATCATTGTATTCCATTTATATTTACATCTAACACCATTTCCCAACTCATATGGAAACAGGGTTTGTATTTATTTCTTGCAAACCCTCTTTCTGAAACTCATTTAGTAGCTTCCTGGGCAAATAACCAGTAGGTAAAGGTTAGACTTATGGCTGTTTGGTAGTAGATGAAAAACGTAATTTTCAATCAAATACAAATTAATCTGAGGATTTTTTTCTGTTTCTCTTTGTTGAAATAAATATACTAATAAATGCAGTGGTGGGCTGTTAGGGCCAGCAAGGCCTTCTCTCTTGGCCTAACATAACCAGAAATCATGATCATAATTAAAGATAAAAGTAATGTTTTATTTACTTTCCCTAAATATCTAAAAGTGTTCATGTTCTCTTCATGTCATTTTATGCTTCTTCCAATACTGTTCATTTTAGTTTAGAGTATGTATCTAATCAGATTTCAGCTAGCTTATGTTGCCATGCTGTACGAAATCTGCCCGGTGCCTTCAGAATCAACAATGCCGGCGTCGTTGCACTGTAAGTGAACGGACACATAGCGGTGATAGACAATTGCAATAGCCAATCAGATCACGAGTTGTTGTCAGTAAGGTCTTATACAAACCCCGTTTCCATATGAGTTGGTAAATTGTGTTAGATGTAAATATAAACGGAATACAATGATTTGCAAATCATGTAACAAAGTAATTTACAAACAAGATTGGGGTGAGGGTCACCAATTTGTAAGAAAATTGTCAAACAGTTTTAGAACATAATTTCTCAACGAGCTATTGCAAGGAATTTAGGGATTTTACCATCTACGGTTTGTAAAATAATCAAAAGGTTCAGAGAATCTGGAGAAATCACTGCACGTAAGCGATGATATTACGGACCTTTGATCCCTCAGGCGGTACTGCATCAAAAAGCGACATCAGTGTGTAAAGGATATCACCACATGGCCTCAGGAACACTTCATAAAACCATTGTCAGTAACTACAGTTGGTGGCCACATCTGTAAGTGCAAGTTAAAACTCTGTTATGCAAAGCAAAACCCATTTATCAACAACACCCAGAAACACTGCCAGCTTCTCTGGGCCCGAGTTCATCTAAGATGGACTGATGGAAAGTGGAAAAGTGTTCTCTGGTCTGACGAGTCCACATTTCAAATTATATTTGGAAACTGTGGACGTGGTGTCCTCCGGAACAAAGAGGAAAATAACCATCCGGATTGTTATAGGCACAAAGTTCAAAACCCATGGTATGGGGGTGCATTAGTGCCCAGGACATGGGTGACTTACACATCTGTGAGGGCACCATTAATGCTGAATGGTCGATACAGGTTTTGGAGCAACATATGTTGTCATCCAAGCAACGTTTTCATGGATGCCCCTGCTTATTTCAGCAAGACAATGCCAAGTCATGTGTTACAACAGCGTGGTTTCGTAGTAAAAGAGTGTGGGTACTTTCCTGGCCCGCCTGCAGTCCAGACATGTCTCCCATTCAAAATGTGTGGAGCATTATGAAGCGTAAAATACAACAGCGGAGACCGCGGACTGTTGAACGACTGAAGCTCTACTTAAAACAAAAATGGGAAAGAATTCCACTTTCAAAGCTTCACCAATTAGTTTCCTCAGTTCCCAAACGTGTATTGAGTGTTGTTTAAAGAAAAGGTGATGCAACACAGTGGTGAACATGCCCTTTCCCAACTACTTTGGCATGTGTTGCCGCCATGAAATTCTAAGTTAATTATTATTTGCAAAAAAAAATTAAGTTTATGAGTTTGAACATCAAATATCTTGTGTTTGTAGTTTATTCAGTTGAATATTGCTTGAAAAGGATTTGCAAATCATTGTATTCCGTTTATATTTACATCCAACACAATTTCCCAACTCATATGGAAACGGGGTTTGTAGAAGGGGCTTTAAGTACAAAGCGGTATACTCTTTCAGTCAAATGGTCTACTGTCTCTGCTCTGAAATATTGACACCAGAGTCACAGTACAGTACGTAGGTGACATACGGTGGCCAGTAACAGTGACTTGTGTAAAAAAAAAAAAACATTGCGTTCGATAACCTAAGTAAAATCCAATATTGTGGTTAAAGTCATGAGTGATGCAACAGCTTTTGCAAAAATGATGATCTATTGAGAAATGCTGCACAGTACTGTCAACCAGTCATGCAGCACTTTTATGCCACTGGGGAAAGAGGGTGGAAAATGAGAAGGTCTGTGATGAATGTGGTGAGTATCACTCCCACACTGGAATCCATAAAGGATTTTAGTTGATATTTGGAACCATTGCAAGATTGCAGGCATTATCAAGTAGTGACCTGATTTGATTTATATGCCAATAATCTCTACCTCTGTGTTCTCTCCTTTTCTTTCAAGAGGAGAACACTTCCCAACCTGCCCCTGTAATATATGCCTCTCATTCTACAATCTCCCATCATCATTCCTCCCGCCTATCATGTGGAATGAAAGCAGTAAGTCACTGTTCACATTGTAATAAGCAGGTACTCAAGCATCAACCCGGTCTCATTTTCCTCACCACCTAAATTAAGCTTTGTTGTTTTCCATAGCCCAAATGAACCCAAAAGAGAACAAACAAAAAGAAAATGTATCTTGCAAAACTCGTGGCAACATCAGAAAAACTTAAGTCCCAATGGAATATTCTGTAGCTGAGCTCAATTAGAGTTTTCAGTTATTTTTTCTGAATAACACTGCACAAATGGTGGTGAGTATGAGAAGACCACTTACCAGTTATTCTGTATTTTCTGCTGGACTAGGTTTTGGAATAAGTTGACGATAATGAGGTGTTGCAAAAAATATAGTGGACGCAATAAACTGTTCATTTGTTTGTTTGTCAAAAATAAAATATGCTAATAATGCTCTATTTTGTCAACAGTCATGGATCACATACAGTAATGGTTAAGATGTTATGTTTACGGAGGGAGTGTGAACAGCAGAGACCACAAGAGGGCGTAGTAAGCTCAATGATTTATTATTTTATATATATATATATATATATATATATATATATATTGTAACGCCGGTTCGGCATCGTGGTACCGGGTTCGATTCCCTCGAGGATGCGTCAAACGAAAGAACACAACAAAGGTAAGATCTAACAAATTTATTAACAAAAAGTGAGCTCTGAACAAAAACACTGGAGCTAATAAAAAGGGAAACAAAAGACGCTAGCGTGAAAGCTAGGAAATATAAAGAACTAAGATTTGGCACGATGGCACAAAAAATGAAAACAAAGATGATTAGCATGTGAGCTAAAGATGACAACAAAGTGGCTTGGCTAATGAGCTAGCGAAAAAACATACCTGACGTTACTTGTTGCATGTGAGCAAATTAGAGTCCCAGAAAGAATAAACAGAAGAGGCTGGCTTATAAAGGGAAGGTAATTAGCAGAGAACAGGTGTGCAGGAACCGGGAGTAACAGCTGAAACTAATAAGTTACCATGGTGATGGACTAAACAGGAAATAAACGGATCAGACGGAGAATGAGAACAAAGATGGAAAAATAAACAATAATATTTGAAGATCCGAGACACGGATCGCAACATATATATATATATGTATATATATGTATATATATATATATATATATATATATATATATATATGTATATATATATATACATATATATACATATATATATATATATATATATATATATATATATATATATATATATATATATATATATATATATTAGTATTGTTTGTTTATATATATATATATATATATATATATATATATATATACATATATATATATGGGGCGGTATAGCTGGGTTGGTAGAGCGGCCGTGCCAGCTTCCGCCATCCTAGTCACTGCTGTTGTGTCCTTGGGCAAGACACTTTACCCACCTGCTCCCAGTGCCACCCACACTGGTTTGAATGTAAAAATTAGATATTGGGTGTCACTATGTAAAGCGCTTTGAGTCACGAGAGAAAAAGCGCTATATAAATATAATTCACTTCACTTCACACTAAACAAACAATACTAATAATATTAACTAGAGAATGGAGTGTGACAAATCCGAAAGGGGTGTATGGTGTGAGACTATGTGTGGAAATTAATGAGTGTGTTACCGGGAGTGTTGAGCGAGAGAGGCTGAGTTTCCCAAGGGGAAAGGCAGGCTCAAGTGTCCATAAGACAGGCAAGTTGTCGGTGGGTATAGCGAGGCGTCAAAAGGGTCCGTGTCAAAGCAAGGGTCGAGGATCGAGGGAAGCACTCCAAAGTCCAGAGGGAAGTCACGGCACACAATTCAATTACGGGAAGTACTGCGGAAACATAACGGACATAAGAAACGGGAACTGGGAAGACACAGAGAAAGGTCAAGTACGCGGGAGGGAAGCCAGAGACATGATGCTTACTATGAGGAGTTAACTATGTTCCGGCGCAGGATCTTCGGGTCTGCTGGTCTTTATACCGCTCGCTTTTTTACCAGTCCCAGGTGCGCTGATTGCTGATCGTCAGGGATGCGGCCAGAGCGAGCAGGGGCGTGTCCTAGCGCGCTGGCAGCGGAGGCATCGGCAGAGCTTGCTGCAGATGACATGCGGGATTGAGCACACGCCGTGACATAAGATACAGTACTGGTTATTCATCATTCTTCCTACAGTTGAAAAATGATTCCCTTCGCTGAGTTACAATTGCTGCAACTTTTTGTTTTTTTGGTCGATTGAATTAAATCACAGAGCATGCAGATCCAATGAAATTGCTTTTATTGTCTATGTAAGCATTCATCGTACTCCCTTGCATTCAAATGTGATCTTTGGTCTTTCTATTTGGATTTGATGAGTCATCTCACTCTGTGCCAAATATGACAATAAAGAGACTATGGTAATAGATTTCTTTATTCTAATGAGAGTCATTCATGATTAAATACAACACTCTTTTAGTCACAATAACAATTATTAAAAAAAACGTTTCTTATTTTCCAAAAAAACAGCTACTTAAAAGCTACATTTGCAGGTTTGTTTTTCAAAAGACAATTTTAGTTATAAAAACAAACATTTTGGGCCGGCAGCCGTCTTAATTATAGGTTATGTAGGTAAACATACTGTATGCTATGTTCTGCATATTCAACACAGATGGATTTTTGTTATGGTAGCAAATTATAAAGGATATATATTTTCAGATTACACCCCCATGAAGCTGAGGTATGATTTGATGTGAATTGTAAATGGTATCATTACATTACACCAGTGCTTCTCAATTATTTTCAGTCATGGCCCCCCTGGGGGACAGAAATTCCTGCAACCGCTTTGAATTAAATTACAGTACTATCGAAAACGTAATAATATGTATTTTTATGTCCGTACAATGCACTGTGTGACATTTTTCTGTTCATATCCATTAAACTTTTTCATGTCTATCTGTGTATTTACTAATTCTACTGGGTAGAAATGTTAATTGCAACCAACTGCAGGCGTGTGTCTCGTTCCAACATGAATACTAGAGTGTAGATACAGATAATGAAAATCTCCCCTGCTGCTCGTGACCCCACCAGGCGGTCCCGAACCACCCTTTGTGGAAAAACTGCATCTTTTTCCTCAGTTGTATACGTATCTGAAATGACCAACACCATGACATCTTTACTACATCAGTGTCTTATATTTCATTTTTTCGCAGAAAAAGAGCATTGAGTTTTGGAATAACTATGATAGCAACACATTAGGCTTAATTTAGGCAATATTTTCTCAATAACAAAGATTTGAGCTCCACTAATGTTTAAGTGGAGTTACCCAGGAATTCTAGTCCAAAAAACCTTTATAATGAGACCCCATTTATAAAGACTTTAAAAGACGTTATTTATTCATTTATAAATGTTCTAAAAAAACAACTGGGCCTGAAAGTAGTGCATACCTAATTTCATGCCAAGGTTGTGTTTTATAATAAACCACTTTGGGAGACATTTGTGACTGTGAAAACTGCAAATTCAAATTGCAAGGCGATAAAATGAAGACAGACACTTTTAATTATTTTTTATATTAAACCTAAATCAACCTATGCCAAAAAATAATAGTTTTTTACAAAACCATTAAAATGATTATATTTGTATAATGCAAGACTCCTTTAACCAAATTATTAGCATGATCACAACCAACCGCAAAATGCAGCTTGTGGGCAAAATCTGACCCACGCCAATTTAGAGACTGTATTTATTGTAATGCGCTCACAATGTATCATAAAGGGCCAAATACCCAATACCACACGCCCCACACCAAACATTGTATGTAAACTATAAAATTCTGTGTACTATTATACTACAGTACGTGCACTTTATACTATTTATTGGGTGTGTTGTGCGTGATCTCCTAAGATTGTGTGCAATTGATAACTGGTACAGACTGCCTTATTTAAATTATGTTTTTACATGTACCATGGAGACACTCATTTACTCATTTCATGTTGTGTTTTGCATGGGCAGCATGGTGGTAGAAAGGTTAGTGCATGTGCCTCACAATACGAAGGTCCTGAGTACTCCTGAGTTCAATCCCAGGCTCCGGATCTCTCTGTGTGGAGTTTGCATGTTCTCCCCGTGACTGCGTGGGTTCCCCCCGGGTACTCCGGCTTCCTCCCGCCTTCAAAGACATGCACCTGGGGATAGGTTGATTGGCAACACTAAAATTTGGCCCTAGTGTGTGAATGTTGTCTGTCTATCTGTGTTGGCCCTGCGATGAGGTGGCGACTTGTCCAGGGTGTACCAGCATTCCGCCCGAATGCGGCTTCAGCACCCCCCGCAACCCCAAAAGGGACAAGCGGTAGAAAAATGGATGGATGTTGTTGTTTTGCTATGATTTGAAACACGCAGCAAACCATTCTGTACCACTTTTCCTGGGCATTTTAGAAGCGGTCCTGGTGTGCCATCTACAACAGAACCCACTTTTTTTTAGCACGCTCATAGAAAATAACTGTGTGCTGGAATGTTCTAGACACAAAACAATTCAAATTGCAAGTTTTTTTTTTCATATAGGACGTATGTCAATAATTTCTCCTATTGAAAAAAAAAAGAATTGTCAAATAAATAAAAAATTCCAGTAGACATTAAAACACATCAATTTCATTTTATTTAGTCAGTCCCTGAAGTCATCCATCAGCTAAAAAAGTATTACATTGTATTGATAAATAAACGATATGTCTTTGTGGGTATATATATATATATAGTATGGATCAGCTATAAATGGTAAATGGGTTATACTTTTATAGCGGTTTTCTACCTTCAAGGTACTCAAAGCGCTTTGACACTATTTCCACATTCACCCATTCTCACACACATTCACACACTGCTGGCGGGAGCTGCCATGCAAGGCCCTAACCAGGACCCATCAGGAGCAAGGGTGAAGTGTCTTGCTCAAGGACACAAAGGATGTGACAAGGTTGGTAGAAGGTGGGGATAGAACCAGGAACCCTCAGGTTGCTGGCACAGCCACTCTCCCAACCGAGCCACTCCGTACCCAGTAATATATGTATATAATAATGTATATCTATAATGTATGATAATCCATACAAGCATAGGTAGGACGGAGCTGCAGCGCCATTCTCTCTTTTCTTAAAGCTATCTCTGCGAAACTGCCAGTTTGCACATCCTTTTTACACGTACTAAATAGACGCGAAACAGCATCCACAGATCAGTTTCAGCCTTGATAGATCACACTGTGTGTACAATAATTATATTTGCCTTTGATCCTCATAGTTTTGTTGGCGTTGTGACGATCAGTATCTGGATATTAATTAAGACAGGCATGCTCAATGGATCGGGCTCATTATTAAGAGTAAAAGACGCAATCATCCGCGCACAAGTTTAGTAAATCAGTTTTTTGTCTGTTCTTTAGTGGATCAAACCTAAAGTTTGCACGACTCTGCTTTAGTGTGTTTCATACATCCTTCACTTGAACAGGTTCCAGAGTAACCCCGGATTTCCACTGGATGCGTAACAACTGCTGAACGGCGCCGCCACGGAAAAACTCCGTCATCCGCAACAACTCCGTCATCCGCAACCCGTTTGAAGCGCATTGTTAGCGGTGAAATAGTGCAAAAACAAACGGTTTTATTCTGTCCTTCCAGAGGAGCATAAGCACAGACTGTAAACTCCGTCCTGCCATTGGAGCTATGTAGCAACTGCTGAATAGCAACACTGCGGCCATCTCGAGCTTTGGCTTCCATTTATTCCCACGGGTAAGGCGTTTGAGACAGCACTAATTTGACTTGTGGAAAAGACACCAGTTTTTCCTTGCAGAATGACAACTTTATTTTTCTATTAATTTTCTTTGTTTTACTCCCCTGCTTTCCTGGTCCTCATATCAGCTGGTATTTAGGGGACGGCGTGGCCCGGTTGGGAGAGTGGCCGTGCCAGCAATCTGAGTGTTCCTGGTTCAATCCCCAGCTTCTACCAACCTAGTCACGTCCGTTGTGTCTTTGAGAAAGACACTTCACCCTTGCTCCTGATGGGTTGTGGTTAGGGCCTTGCATGCCAACTCCCGCCATCAGTGTGTGAATGTGTGTGTGAATGGGTGATTAGTATATAAATAGTGTCAAAGCGCTTTGAGTACCTAGAAGGTAGAAACGCGCTATACATGTACAACCCATTTATTTGTATCATGTTACGCCTGTTCGGCATTGTGATGCCGAATTGTTCCTTTGAGGATGCGTCGAAATTACAACACTGCAAAAGGTATGAACTAATGATTTATTTAACAAAAGGTGCTAGAGAACAAAAATACTGGAGCTAAGAAAAGGCAAACAAAAGACGCTAGCATGAAAGCTAGGATAAACAAATAGTAATAGGGACGGCGTGGCGCAGTGGTAGAGTGGCCGTGCGCAACCCGAGGGTCACTGGTTCAAATCCCACCTCGAACCAACCTCGTCACGTCCGTTGTGTCCTGAGCAAGACACTTCACCCTTGCTCCTGATGGGTGCTGGTTGGTGCCTTGCATGGCAGCTCCCTCCATCAGTGTGTGAATGTGTGTGTGAATGGGTAAATGTGGAAGTAGTGTCAAAGCGCTTTGAGTACCTTGAAGGTAGAAAAGCGCTATACAAGTACAACCCATTTATTTATTTATTTAAAATAAACTGGCACATAGGCACACAAAGGGGAAAACAAAACATTTAGCATGAGAGCTAAGAATTAATAAAATTGCGCCGCGTGAGAGCTTGCGAGAATAATACAGAAATTGCATGTAAGCAAAAGCGCAAAGCAGACGTACCGTTGTGTATGAACAAATTAGAGTCCCAGGCAGAAGAATGAAAAGAGGAAGGCTTATAAAGGGAAGGTGATTATTCGTAGCAGGTGTGCGGGACAGTGAGTAGCAGGTGAACTAATGAGTGACCATGGTGACGGAACAAACAGGAAATAAGAGGTAGAATGAAGGAGTGATACAACAATGGAAACAATAAACAATAATATGAGAAGATCCGAGTACGGATATTAACATATCAGCTGGTATTTGACATAGGGTCCCATCACAGCTGTCCAGAACATGGCTGTAATATGATTCTTGGATTAGGACATGCTGATTCTGGCAGTCCATAATCAATTTGTGTGAATGAGCTGAAATTACATCTATCCCTGCCCATTAGTACGTGTTCAAGGTGTAAAATACAATCCGCCTTGAACAAGAAGTATTTTATTTTGAAAAATAAACCCGATGTTTTATTTGTCCCTGCTGGACTTTCTGTCCAACACGAGGAGATTTTACATACATTGATCCGTCGTGTTGCAGCGGCTGGCAAATATAGAAGAAGCTATGCGCATCTTTAGCACAGAAATGCTGGTGCTGGTGAAAACTGACACATTGATTTAAATGGAAACAGAAAGAGTTTGTTCCCTTTATGGACATGTTTTCCATTTTCAGAACTTCTGCAATGACCGAACATTATGTACTTTAAAAATCCCCATCACACCCATAAGTACTTCAATTTATGTATTGCGCCATATTCATGCTTGCTGCTCGGATTCAAATGTCATTGATCAACCGGCTCATTGGTATGCATTTGAATTCATGAGGTACTTTGCATTGACCCTCTATAGCTGAAAGTGGGGGTGTAGAAGGCAGGGAGGTATATGAGGCGGAACCTGGTGCACATTTCCAGGCAGAATGCGATTTATTAACGGAAGATTGAGTGGAGGTGTGTGTGTATGCACACATTTTTTAAGTCGTAATATTCTTTTGGAGACACACTTTTAGTGAGAGCGCTGAGCTTTATGTGTTAAAGAACCATAGATAGGTTGACTGGCAACACTAAATTGTCCCGAGTGTGACTGTTCTGTTGACCCTATGATGAAGTGGCGAATTGTCCAGGATGTATTCCGCCTTCTGCCTGAGTGCAGCTGGGATAGGCTCCAGCATGCCGCGCGGCCCCGAGAGGGACAAGCAGTTAAGAATGGATGGAAGTAGAAAAAGATCAGAAACAAAGGCACCTTCTCATTCAATGTGTTATCTTTATTTTCATGACTATTTACATTGGAGATTGTCACTGAAGGCATCAAGACTATGAATTTAACACATAGTGTAAAAAAGGTGAAATAACTGAAAACACGTTTTATATTCTAGTTTCTTTATAAATAGCCACCCTTTGCTCTGATTACTGCTTTGCACATTCTTGGCATTCTCTCGATGATCTTCAAGAGGTAGTTTAGTCACCTGTAATGGTCTTCACTTCCCAGGTGTGCCTTATCAGGGTTGATTAGTGGAATTTCTTACTCTATCAATGGTTTTTGTTAGGACTGGTTGGCACAGTGCTGCCGGAAACGTTCCTTCGTGGATGCGTAGACATGAACAGGGCAAGAGGTAAGAAATAATTAATTTATTTTAAGTAACAAAGGGAGCTAAATAACAAAAACACTGGAGCTAATAAAAGGCAATCCAAAAACGCTGGTATGAAAACTAGGAAGTACAAATAGACAAACTAAAATGGCACGTAGGCACAAAAAGAACAAACAAATCATCAGTATGTAAACTGGAAAAACACAAAGGCTTAGCGTGAGAAGCTAGCGAGAATATAAATACTTGCGTGAAAGCAAACGATCAAAAATCCAGACGTACAGTTGCGTGAGAGCAAACTATGAACCCAGAAAGAAATGAACAAAGAGGCTGGCTTAAATAGGAGGGTGATTAGACAAATTAGGTGCGTGTGGACCGGGAGTAGCAGGTGGACTGATGAGTTACCACGGTGACAGGCTAAACAGGAAATAAACAGTTACTTGACAGAGAGTGATACAAGAATGGAAAAATAACTAATATGTGTAGATCCGAGCAGCGGATCGCAACAGTTTTGGGACCAACAGTTGCGTTGTGTAGACGTCAGGTTGCTACACAGCCGACAGCCCTATCAGACAACTGTTATAATTCATATCTAGGCAAGAACCAATCAGCTATCTAAAGAAAAATGAATGGCCATCATTACTTCAAGAAATGAAAAGTAAGTTAGTCCGGAAAATTCCAAAAACTTTAAATGTTTCCCCCAGTGAAGTCGCAAAAACCATCGAACGCTACAACGAAACTGGCACACATGAGGACCGACCCAGGAAAGGAAGACCAAGAGTCACCTCTGCTTCTGAGGACAAGTTAATTCGAGTCACCAGCCTCAGAAATTGCAGGTTAACAGCAGTTCAGATCAGAGACCAGATGAATGCCATACAGAGTTCTAGCAGCAGACCCATCTCTAGAACAACTGTTAAAAAGAGACTGTGTGGATCAGGCCTTCATGGTCAAATAGCTGCTAAGTAACCACTGCTAAGCAGAGGCAACAAGCAGAAAATATTTGTTTGGGCCAAGAATCCTAAGGAAAGGACAGTGGAAATCTGTGCTTTAGTCTGAGCAGTCCAAATTTGAGATCTTTGGTTCCAACCGCGGGGCTTCACGGTGGAAGAGGGGTTAGTGCGTCTGCCTCACAATACGAAGTTCCTGCAGTCCTGGGTTCAAATCCAGGCTTGGGATCTTCCTGTGTGGAGTTTGCATGTTCTCCCCGTGACTGCGTGAGTTCCCTCCGGGTACTCCGGCTTCCTCCCACTTCCAAAGACATGCACCTGGGGATAGGTTGATTGGCAACACTAAATGGTCCCTAGTGTGTGAATGTGAGTGTGAATGTTGTCTGTCTATCTGTGTTGGCCCTGTGATGAGGTGGCGACTTGTCCAGGGTGTACCCTGCCTTCCGCCCGATTGTAGCTGAGATAGGCGCCAGCGCCCCCCGCGACCCCGAAAGGGAATAAGCGGTAGGAAATGGATGGATGGATGGGTTCTAACCGCCGAGTCTTTGTTATACGCAGAACAGGTGAACGGATGGATTCCACAGTGTGACATGGAGGAGGAGGTGTGGTGGGGTGGGGGTGTTTTGCTGGTGACACTGTTGTGGTTTTATTCAAAATTGAAGGCACACTGAACCAGCATGGCTACCACAGCAGCCTGCAGCAACATGCCATCCCACCCGGTTCGCGCTTAGTTGGACAATCATTTATTTTTCAACAGGACAATGACCCCAAACACACTCCCAGGCTGTGTAAGCGATATTTGACCAAGAAGGAGAGTGATGGAGTGCTGTGGCAGATGACCACCGGACCTAAACCCGGTCGAGATGGTTTTGGGTGAGCTGGACCGGAGAGTGAAAGCAAAAGGGGCCAACAAGTGCTGAACACCTCTGGGAACTCCTTCAAGACTGTTAGAAAACCATTTTAGGTGACTACGTCTTGAAGCTCATCGAGAGAATACCAAGAGTGTGCAAAGCAGTAATCAGAGCAAAGGTTGGCTATTTTGAAGAAACTAGAATATAAAACATATTTTCAGTTATTTTACCTTTTTTTTGGTTCATTCATAGGTTTGGTGCCTTCAATGACAATCTACAATGTAAATAGTCATGGAAATAAAGAAAACACATCGAATGAAAAGGTGTGTACAAACTTTTGGCCTGTACTGTATATACAGTATACATATAAAGACATGCACCTGGGGATAGGCTGATTGGCAACACTAAATTGACCCTAATGTGTGAATGTGAGTTTGAATGTTGTCTGTCTATCTGTGTTGGCCCTGTGATGAGGTGGCGACTTGTCCAGGGTGTACACCACCTTACGCCCGACTGTAGCTGAGATAGGCACCAGCGCCCCCCGCGATCCTAAAGGGAATAAGCTGTAGAAAATGCATGTAAATATATATATATATGTATATATATATATATATATATATATGTATATATATATATATATATACATGTATATATATATATATATATATATATATATATATATATATATACATATATACATATATATATATATATATATATATATATATATATATATATATATATATATATATAGCATGGGTTCGCGGGGGATGCTGGAGCCTATAGCGGAAGGCGGAGTATACCCTTGACAAGTCGCTAGCTCATCACAGGTCCAACACAGATAGACAGACAACATTCACACTCACATTCACACACTAGGGCCAATTTAGTGTTGCCAATCAACCTATCCACAGGTGCATGTATTTGGAGGTGGGAGGAAGCCGGAGTACCCGGAGGGAACCCACGCAGTCACGGGAAGAACATACAAACTCCACACAGAAAGATCCCGAGCGCAGGATCGAACCCAGGACTACTCAGGACCTTCGTATTGTGAGGCACATGCACCAACCCCTGCCCATATATATATATATATATATATATATATATATATGTATGTGTGGGAAAAATCACAAGACTACTTCATCTCTACAGAACTGTTTCATGAGGGGTTCCCTCAATCATCCTGATGATTGAGGGAACCCCTCATGAAACAGTTCTGTAGAGATTAAGTAGTCTTGTGATTTTTCACACCTACATATTGCGCTCTACCACGGTATCGAGCACTATTCTCTGGATAATCCAATCAAGACATAAATATATATATATATATATAAATATATAAATATATATATATTTTAAGTCGCTACGGAGTATACGTTGCACCGGCCGAAAATGCATAATAAAGAAGGAAAAAAACAGATATACGTCGCACTGGAGTATAAGTCGCATTTTTGGGGGGAATTTATTTGATAAAATTCAACACCAAGAATAGAAAGGCAATTTAAGATAAATAAAGAATAGTGAACAAAACAGGCTGAATAAGTGTACGTTATATGAGGCATAAATAACAAACTGAGAAGGTGCCTGCTATGTTAACCTAACATATTATGGTAAGAGTCATTCAAATAACTACAACATATAGAACATGCTATACGTTAACCAAACAATCTGTCACTTCTAATCGATAAATCCGATGAAATCTTCTTCCTCGATGTCGCTTCTAAACAACTCTGCCAACTCCAAAGGTATGCGCGGCTTCCTCTTGTCGTTTTCTGCTGCATATTTCACTACGTCCAGCTTGTAATCTGCAGTACAAGATTTCCTTTTCGGTGCCATTTTTGTTCAGCCTTTCTCAGTTTTTATAAGTTACCGCCAAAGTTGAAATGATCAAATATAATAGCTACGGCAGTAACATATAGCAGTTAGCATCCCATGACCCACAATGCACTTCTCCCATGACCCGCCCCGCCAAATTCTTATTGGTTGACGTGTGTGTGTGACGATTGCTGACATTTTCTTCGTCTCTTCCGCGAATGAGATAAATAATATTATTTGATATTTTACGGTAATGTGTTAATAATTTCAAACATAAGTCGCTCCGGCCAAACTATGAAAAAAACAGCGATTTATAATCCGAAAAATACGGTATATATATTACATTACATTATTGGCTTTTATTCAATACATTAAACACTAACAGTTGTAAAATTAGGATTGTGGGAAATATTCTAAAATATAAACCATAATTCGATCTGTGTTGTGTTCTAAACATTCTCGAAGGTGGTGCCTGATCCCCATGAGTTGACAGTGAAATCCTTATTGTGAATGTTCTCTCACCTTAAAAACTATACCAGCTACAAATAACCTTCATGCAAATACATTTTACTGTAAAATGTTCCACAAAAGAGCATTTTAACAGTACAAGGGAAAAAAATATGTCAGCAGCCTGTATTGTGGCATATTTTGACCCCAAAGCAGAGACTCAGGCAAAAGTCAATACAAAAAGGACTCAATAACTAAGGAAGCATTCAAGTGTGAAAGAGGCAAAAAACTCAAAGTCCAAAAGATTAAAAAAAAAGCAAAGGCAACGAAAGGTTCTTGTGAAAAAATGAATTTAGAGAAAAATAAAGTACATATAAGAGTAGCACAAAGCCACAGAACATAAACAAGATGCAGGTCAAAAGTAAATAAATACTTACTCGGCCATGACAGGCAAAGAGTAAAATAGGTGGATGGTGACTATAGGTTGCCAACATAGGGCAGAGCACTGACACGGGCCTAGAAAAGGAACAATCCAGTAACCAGAGTGGCAACAGCCGGGGTCATAAAGGCCTGATTAGTGAGTGTGATCAGGTGAGAGACAGTGGCTCTGCAACAGAAAAGTGATTTAGGAGCAGAACTGGCATGACAGGTGGCAGTCAGAAACATGACACAATACAAAAATAGTCTGTATGATAAAAATATGAATTAAAAATAAGCACAATATATAAATATGAATGACAAATTGTACTACTTTACCTGGTATGTGTACACCTAAATTAGGTTACTTAAAGGCCTGCTGAAATGAGATGTTCCTATTTAAACGGGGATAGCAGGTCCAATCTATGTGTCATACTTGATCATTTCGTGATATTGCCATATATATGCTGAAAGGATTTAGTAGAGAACATCCACGATAAAATTTGCAACTTTTGGTCGCTAATAAAAAAGCCTTGCCTTTACCTGAAGTCGCAGACGATGACGTCACCGGTGTGAGGGCTCCTCACATCCTCACATTGTTTATAATGTGAGCCTCCAGCATCAAGAGGTATTCGGACCGAGAAAGCGACAATTTCCCCATTAATTTGAGCGAGGATGAAAGATTTGTGGATGAGGATATTGATGGTGAAGGATTAAAAAAATAAATAAATAAAGTTGAAAAAAAAGGTGATTGCATTGGGAGCGATTCAGGTGTTTTTAGACACATTTACTAGGATAATTCTGGGAAATCCCTTATCTTTCTATTGTGTTGCTAGTGTTTTAGTGAGTTAAATAGTAGCTGATAGTCGGAGGGGTGTGTCCAAGGGTGTCTTGACGCCAGTCTCTGAGAGAAGTCACGGCAGCTGCAAGCTCCGCTGATCTCTGGTCAGAGGCGACTTTTTACCACAATTTTGACACCGAAACCTGCCGGTTGCCAAGTGGTTGGGAACGATGTTTGCTTGACCGCTCTGATCCATAGTAAAGCTTCACCTCCGGGAATTTTAAACAAGAAAACACCAGGTGTTTGTGTGGGTAAAGGCTAAAGCTTCCCACCTCCATCTTTCTGCATTGACTTCTCCATTATTAATTGAAGAAATTGCAAAAGATTCAGCAACACAGATGTCCAGAATACTGTTTAATTGCGCGATGAAAAGAGATGACTTTTAGCCGTAAGTGGTGCTGGCTAATATGTCCCCTCCAACCAATAACGTCACAAACACGCGTCATCATTCCGCTACGTTTTCAACAGGAATCTCGGCGGGAAATTTAAAATTGCAATTTAGTAAACTAAAAAGGCCGTATTGGCATGTGTTGCAATGTTCATATTTCATCATTGATATATAAACTATCAGACTGCGTGGTGGGTAGTAGTGGCTTTCAGTAGGCCTTTAACAAATCCATAACAAAGCCATGACCCAGAAAAGTGCATCTAATTGTTGCTAAATGTCTTTTGACTCTTGGTCATTTTGAGTTTTTTTCTAGTTGCTGTGACTCTAGTCAAGTCAGGTGGATTACGATGGCTTCCAAACTAACCACTCGAACTGTATATTGGCTCTTGTTGTTCCCTTGAAAGAGCCGTTCAAAAGACTTGACTCGTCCGCCAATGTTACATCTCTGGTATATATCGAAAAAGAAAAAGTAAAGGATATTTATTTTATGTCTGTGTTGGCCCTCCCATGAGGTGGTGATTTGTCCAGGATGTACCCTGCCTTCCGTCAGAGTACAGCTGGGATAAGCTTTAGGCCTCCCCGTGATCTCAAGAGGGACAAGCGGTAGAAACTGGATGGATGAACATTTATTCCTCAAGCTTTTGACGCTAATAAAGTGTGAGGAACAGACCATAGTTTGATGATCAGGGGCGGCATAGCTCGGTTGGTAGAGTGACCGTGCCAGCAACTTGAGGGTCCTAGGTTCGATTCCCGCTTCCGCCATCCTAGTCACTGCCGTTGTTTCCTTGGGCATGACACTTTACCCACCTGCTCCCAGTGCCACCCACACTGGTTTAAATGTAACTTAGATATTGGGTTTCACTATGTAAAGCGCTTTGAGTCACTAGAGAGAAGTGCTCTCCCGTCCAAAGGCAAAACCCAGTAACTCAATTTTGGTCAAAAATTAGCTGATAATAATTTTGGAGTTCCTAGGTGATATGCTTTACATTAGTGTAGGCGATATTGTAATTTGTTCCGTAAGTAAGCTGTTACGCGCATGGCAGGACCTAGCAACTACCACATAACCGCGTAGATACAACAGAAAAAGCTAGTATCTCAAGAGACCAATCGAAGCTTCTTTGTCAGTCGCCTTATTGTCTTTAATGAGACATTTGCACGAATGGGGGCCGACAGTCAACCTGATTATGTGATATTATGGCACGAGGGGATATTTGGAAGATTGGCCCAGGACGTTGCAAGCACCTTCATTAAATGTATTGTTCTTGATTCTTCCCCTTGCATACTCTTTTGGGCAGATAACTGTGGAGGTCAAAAATAAAAACTGGACGCTGTACACGGCTTTTGCCCAATGTGCAAACGCAAAATGGGGCCTACCCGAGATTGTGATAAAATATCTGGAGAAAGGGCACACGTTCATGAGAGCAGATTCAATCCATGGCTCAATTGGCAAGAAAATGAAAGCTCAAGAAAACATCTATATGTTTGATGACTTCGTATATCTTTGTAAGGCAGCATCAAGATAGATTGGTTTTCCTTTTGTTTTCTCAAAATCAGCTAGAAGTGAGTTACTAGGTTTTGCCATTGGACGGGAGTGCTATATAAATATAATTCATTTCACTTCACATCATGTCTGAACCAAAGCCAAATTGTCTTCGGTTTGAACGTTCTTCCCATACATGCGTGGATTTTGTTCCAGTATTCCAGTTTACAGGTTATTTGAAGACTCTAAATTGCCAATGTGAGTGTTGTTTGTCTCTATGTGCCTTGTAAGGGGCGAACAGGACCGGGTGCACACCACCGCCCAAGGAATTCTAGTGGGATAGGTTCCAGCTCACTTTTGACCATGAGGATAAGATAAGCAGTAGATACAGTATCGTAATGTTTCATATTAGAAGCTACAAACATCCAAGCGACCAAATATGTTTTTGTGTTTGAGGTAAAAGCAGTTTTTGACCTGTGCTTCAACTCATTTATATCTTTCCTTGTGTTTTATTTCATTCCAGTTGGCCCAAACGATCATCTTTCCAAAGAGCGGAAGACCAGTCAGTGAATTATGAATGTTAAACAAGATGACCTCCTCTCAGCAGCAGCAGATGATGCGAGGTCCTAGGTGGAACCGGGCCTTGTCCGACCCTTTGTTTGTACTGCTCCTGGCCCTCCAGCTGTTGGTGGTTGCGGGTCTGGTACGTGCGCAGACTTGCCCCTCTGTCTGCTCCTGTAGTAATCAGTTCAGCAAAGTCATCTGCACACGGAGGGGCCTGCGCGAGGTCCCTGATGGAATTTCTACCAACACGCGCTACCTAAATCTGCAAGAAAACCTCATCCAGGTGATAAAAGTGGACAGCTTCAAGCACCTAAGACATTTGGAGATCTTGCAGCTGAGTAAAAACCACATACGCAAAATAGAGCTTGGGGCCTTCAATGGACTCGCTAGCCTCAATACCCTGGAGCTTTTTGACAACCGCCTCACCACAATCCCAAATGGGGCATTTGAGTACCTGTCCAAACTAAAGGAGCTATGGTTAAGGAATAACCCTGTAGAGAGTATTCCCTCCTATGCTTTTAACAGGGTGCCCTCATTACGGCGGCTGGACCTTGGGGAACTTAAAAGGCTTTCCTACATATCTGAGGGAGCCTTTGAAGGGCTGAGCAATCTTCGCTACTTAAATCTGGGAATGTGCAATCTGAAGGAAATCCCAAACCTTATTCCCCTGGTGAAGCTGGATGAACTGGAAATGTCAGGAAACCAGCTCTCTGTCATTCGCCCTGGCTCTTTTAAAGGACTCGTTCATCTGCAGAAGCTATGGATGATGCATGCTCAGATTCAGACTATAGAGAGGAACTCGTTCGATGACCTCCAGTCACTGGTGGAGCTTAATTTAGCCCACAACAACCTCACCCTCTTGCCGCATGATCTCTTTACCCCTTTGCATCATCTGGAGAGGGTGCATTTGCACCACAACCCTTGGAATTGTAACTGTGACATTCTCTGGTTGAGCTGGTGGCTTAAAGAGATGGTCCCGGCAAACACCAGCTGCTGCGCCCGCTGCAGCTCACCGACTCACCACAAGGGGCGCTACATTGGCGAGCTGGATCAAAACTACTTTCACTGTTATGCTCCTGTTATTGTGGAGCCCCCTGCCGACCTAAATGTGACGGAGGGGAGCGCTGCCGAGCTGAAATGTCGAGCCAGCTCTTTGACCTCAGTGAGCTGGATTACACCCAACGGGTCCATCATGACACACGGTGCGTACAAGGTCAGGATCTCAGTACTAACTGACGGCACTCTAAACTTCACCAACGTTACCATGCAGGACACTGGTACGTACACATGCATGGTCAGTAATTCAGCCGGTAATACAACAGCATCTGCCACTCTCAACGTGTCCTCCACTGAGAATAGCAGCTTCAGCTACTTCACCACAGTGACGGTAGAGACTATAGAAACGCCACATAACGAAGGCTTTACCACCGTCGTACAGCAGAAGGTGGGGCCCACTCCATCTGCTCGAACATGGAAGTCTATTTCCCCCACCTCTACAACCACTACCACAGTCCAGACCCCTCTTTCCACCCGTACCACAGAGAAGACCTACACAATACCCGTCACTGAATTTGGTGGGGAAGGCTCACTGAATGGCTTGGATGAGGTCATGAAGACAACCAAGATTATCATCGGCTGCTTTGTCGCAATCACACTCATGGCAGCCGTCATGCTGATCATCTTCTACAAGATGCGCAAACAGCACCACCAGCAGAACCACCACGCGCCCACTCGCACCATTGAGATCATCAACGTGGACGAGGACTGCGTAACCGGTGGACCAGGCATGGAGAGCCACTTGACTTTGCCTCCTCTTGAACACGAGCACCTCAACCATTACAACGCGTATAAAACTGCATACAACCATGTCTCCACTATCAATTCCATACACAGCTCGGCGCATGAACCTTTGTTAATCCGAGCCAGTTCGAAAGACAATGTACAAGAGACCCAAATCTGAACGTGTTCCTTTTGTCCCCCTTGTCATGGAATCACACGAAGACTTTGCTGACGGTACATGTTTAACGATTCGTTTTGAGGAGATAGCTCAAACACGGACGAACCACTGTGTGTTTGGTGATGTTTCTTCAATGACTTTGGTAATTAGGGTATGTCTGTTACAAAAAGTGTCTTTACAAAACAAAAAGTTATTTATTTAAGAAAAAAAAATGTTGTTGTTAAATCAAGAAAAAAAAACAGTATTCTACAATTATTTTTTCAGGACTTAGTTTGTTTTTCTTGCCTTTTTCTTATGTAGACTGACTGACATGAATTGTTTATATTTAGGAAACTGAATACTTTGTTTTTTTTCCAGAACATCTAGAACAGATTGGACTGGTTTCCTGAGCTGCGGAGTAAGGGATGAAGTATTTTGCGACTATTTGGGAATTGGATGAAGTACATATCGTACGGCATCAAAACATTGCCAAAAAAAAAAAACTTGAGCATAAAAACGACACTCTTCATGCGATCACGAGCTCATTCTGCGTGTGTTCAACAACAACTTTTAACAAATTGATGTCATTAAAGATAGATTATTTTAACTGACACATTTTTATGACTGGATATGTGCACCCCAATCTACTTTATATGATAAAAGGTAGCTAATTTATCCTTGCTCTGATGTCATAGTGCCAGCGGCACAAGTGTGATTCCCTCACAATGGGATTAAATTTGTGTCATTTCATTTTTTTTAATTTTAAGCACTGTACTTCATAAGGAGTGATATAATGCGTTATTTTGTCTAAACGTGGCACGCTAAAGACTGCTCTTACACAAAGTTCAACATCAACAGTTCCTTTGGATTGTCTCTGACTACGAGACAGTGGACATTTAAAGTGACCAAACAGAAAGGAGGGTAATTGGCAGGACTTGCATTAATAAAAAAATGAATTAATGTTGCGCGCTTGGAGAAAGGGAAGGACACATTGCGATTGCACGGGCAAAATGAGTCTGCACACATTGAGTGTGCTTTTTACACCATAATATTGCTCATTATTTCCAATTGTTCAGCAACAATGATATATGATAATGTCACCGTCCAATACAATATATCACCCACTTTGTAATAATCGTTGAGGATAACTTAAAATTATTTTTTTTAATTATACTGTAATTGTTAAAAAAATATATATATATATATATATCAGTAATCTTATGCATATAATTTGTATGAATTGGCCATTTATTTACTCAAGTGTCCAGCTTACAATAGTTTATTTTATTATTATTATTATTTTTTTTACCACCGATTGCAATAAACTCATTGAAACCGTGAAGGGAAAACGGCAAAGGCTAAGCAAAATGGAAGAATAGTTTAACAACTGAAGTGAAGTGAATTATATTTATATAGCGCTTTTCTCTAGTGACTCAAAGCGCTTTTTACAAAGTGAAACCCAATATCCAAGTTACATTTGAACCAGTGTGGGTGGCACTGGGAGCAGGCGGGTAAAGTGTCTTGCCCAAGGACACAACGGCAGTGACTAGGATGACGGAAGCGGGAATTGAACCTGCAGCCCTCAAGTTGCTGGCACGGCCGCTCTACCAACCGAGCTATGCCGCCCCCAACAAGCCATCCTTTTGCATATTTATATCCAAAATTGTGTGAATGCTCCAAAGCATTCACACATATGGTTTTCTCTACCAAAATCCATCTATTTATTATTAATATTCAACAACTTTTTGGCTCACCCTCCCTTCCAAAATTTTCACCCGATTCAAACCGTTTTAACTTCAAACTGTTCAGCCTATTCGGGAATCGCGGGCTTTCCCCTTGAAAAATTCAAAAAATTCCCAGGTTTACAAGAATTCCAGGTTTTCCGGGACATTTTTCCCATTCAAAATGATTTGGCCCTTTTTCAAACTTTCACCATTTCCACATGTTTCAACCTATTCAAAACATTCCACCTTCAACACATTCCACCGGTCTTGAAATTTAAACTTTAATTTTTCCAAGATCCAGGATTTTCCAGAATTCCTGGTTTTCGAAAGGCCTATTTCCACCCTTTTTTCTGGCGATGTCACGCCAAATTTCTTCCCCCCTTCAACAACCTTCCCCCCGGAAGACATTTGACGTGACAGCCCCTCTAATGCCTGAAGGACCCCATCCATCCATCCATTTTCTACCGCTTATTCCCTTGTGGGGTCGCGGGGGGGCGCTGGCGCCTATCTCAGCTACAATCGGCGGGGTACACCCTGGACAAGTCGCCACCTCATCACAGGGCCAACACAGATAGACAGACAACATTCACACTCACATTCACACAATACCAAGTTATATAATAATAATAATAATAATAATAATAATGGATTAGATTTATATCGCGCTTTTCTATTGTTAGATACTCAAAGCGCTCACAGAGAAGTGGGAACCCATCATTCATTCACACCTGGTGGTGGTAAGCTACATATGGTGCCACAGTTGCCCTGGGGTAGACTGACGGAAGCAAGGCTGCCAGTTTGCACCTACGGCCCCTCCGACCACCACCAATCATTCATTCATCATTCATTCACCAGTGAGAGCGGCCCCGGGGGCAAGGGTGAAGTGTCCTGCCCAAGGACACAACGGCAGCGATCTTGGATGTGGGAAGCGAACCTGCAACCCTCAGGTTTCTGGCACGGCCGCTCTACCCACTACGCCATACCGCCCTGACTCTTAAGGGTTACAGCTCCAAAATTAGTGAAGCAAAAACTGCTTGAAAGGTTAGCATGCTGGAATGCTAATATTTTTTCCTCACCGTTATTTTTCACCAATGACAATCAGCCAATTATAATGCTTTTAAAACAGGCAGCTGTGTGGGCTGCTTTAAGGTCCTTCCACCCTCATTGGGGTCTGTCACGCCAAATGTCTTCCGGGGGGAAGGTTTTTGTAGAGGGGAAGAAATTTGGCATGACAGCGACTACTCATCCCACATTTTTCAACCCACTTCAACTGTTCCACCGTCAAAACATTCCTCTTAATCAGGACAAAAAAAACTGGAAAAATTCCCTGTTTTCCTGAAATTCCAGGAATTCCGGAATCCATCCATCCATCCATTTTCTATCGCTTATTCCCTTTCGGGGTCGCGGGGGGCGCTGGCGCCTATCTCAGCTACAATCGGGCGGAAGGCAGGGTACACCCTGGACAAGTCGCCACCTCATCGCAGGGCCTACACAGATAGACAGACAACATTCACACTCACATTCACACACTAGGGCCAATTTAGTGTTGCCAATCAACCTATCCCCAGGTGCATGTCTTTGGAAGTGGGAGGAAGCCGGAGTACCCGGAGGGAACCCACGCATTCACGGGGAGAACATGCAAACTCCACACAGAAAGATCCCGAGAGTGGATTTGAACCCAGGACTGCAGGAACTTCGTATTGTGAGGCAGACGCACTAACCCCTCTGCCACCGTGAAGCCGTGAATTCCGGAATACCATTTCTCAATCCACTTTGTTACTGCTTCAACATTTTTCTACCGATTTGAAAAAAATTAAGATATGACTTTAAGGTTTTACTACTTACGTATAAAATACTACACGGTCTAGCTCCATCCTATCTTGCCGATTGTATTGTACCATATGTCCCGGCAAGTAATCTGCGTTCAAAGGACTCCGGCTTATTAGTGATCCCCAAAGCCCAAAAAAAGTCTGCGGGCTGTAGAGCGTTTTCCGTTCGGGCTCCAGTACTCTGGAATGCCCTCCCGGTAACAGTTCGAGATGCTACCTCAGTAGAAGCATTTAAGTCTCACCTTAAAACTCATTTGTATACTCTAGCCTTTAAATAGACTCCCTTTTTAGACCAGTTGATCTGCCGTTTCTTTTCTTTTTCTTCTATGTACCACTCTCCTTTGTGGAGGGAGTCCGGTCCGATCCGGTGGCCATGTACTGCTCGCCTGTGTATCGGCTGGGGACATCTCTGCGCTGCTGATCCGCCTCCGCTTGGGATGGTTTCCTGCTGGCTCCGCTGTGAACGGGACTCTCGCTGCTGTGTTGGATCCGCTTTGGACTGGACTCTCGCGACTGTGTTGGATCCATTATGGATTGATCTTTCACAGTATCATGTTCTCATATGTTCTCATAGTCATCAGTATCATCAGTATCACAGTATCATGTTCTCATAGTCATCATTGTCACCGACGTCCCACTGGGTGTGAGTTTTCCTTGCCCTTATGTGGGCCTACCGAGGATGTCGTAGTGGTTTGTGCAGCCCTTTGAGACACTAGTGATTTAGGGCTATATAAGTAAACATTGATTGATTGATTGAAACCATTTCAACTCATTCCGACCATTCAAGTTTTTTACCATTTTCAAAAAATGCCCGCTTTTCCCGAAATTCCCAACATTGGGGGAAATTTCTATCGAAATCTAAGGGACATTCTTCAAAGTTCCACAACTCCAACATTTTTTAATCTGATTTAAACTGTTCCAACTTCAAAATGTTCAGCCTATTTGTTAATTGTGTGGTTTACTTCAACAATTCTAACAACATTTCAGGATTTCAGTTCAACTTCAGCATTGGAGCATTCACATGCAATTCCTTCAGGAATTGCCTCATCTAGTTTGGTGTTAAAAACATTTCTGCAGGATCTTTAACAACCTTTTTCTCGAGCACATACCCCTCACCTCATCTGCGGGGCTGAAGTACTGCATGCTGTCAGAGGTAGACTAGTGAGTTTAAACCCTTTATACAGCTGTCTGACCACATTGCCTGTAATCTGCGTGCCACATTTCCACATGTGCAGTACCTGGCAGGCCCACAGCCACCCACCGCCTGCCAGCCAAACAACTCGGCCCTTAGCAGCAGGTGTTGTGGCTTTAGGACGTGGCGTGTGTGGGAGCGAGCACCAGCCAGATGTCTGCTGTACCCGCTCTACTCCCCCAACTCCATTTACACTTTAATCGATGGGCTCTGCAACGTTTCAAACAGCCCACCAGAAAAAAAAAATAATGCCAACAATCATAAATTAAGTCAAGCCCAATGTTTACGATAAAGTATATTTAAAGGCCTACTGAAATGAGATTTTCTTATTTAAACGGGGATAGCAGGTCCATTCTATGTGTCATACTTGATCATTTCGTGATATTGCCATATTTTTGCTGAAAGGATTTAGTAGAGAACATCCACGATAAAGTTCGAAACTTTTGGTGCTGATAAAAAAGCCTTGCCTTTACCGGAAGTCGCAGACGATGACGTCACAAGGGTGATGGCTCCTCACGTCCTCACATTGTTTATAATGGGAGCCTCCAGCAGCAAGAGCTATTCGGACCGAGAAAACAACAATTTCCCCATTAATTTGAGCGAGGATGAAAGATTTGTGGATGATGATATTGATAGCAAAGGACTAGAAAAAAAAGAAAAGGCGATTGCATTGGGACGGATTCAGTTGTTTTTAGACACATTTACTATCAATCAATCAATCAATGTTTATTTATATAGCCCCAAATCACAAATGTCTCAAAGGACTGCACAAATCATTACGACTACAACATCCTCGGAAGAACCCACAAAAGGGCAAGGAAAACTCACACCCAGTGGGCAGGGAGAATTCACATCCAGTGGGACGCCAGTGACAATGCTGACTATGAGAAACCTTGGAGAGGACCTCAGATATGGGCAACCCCCCCCCTCTAGGGGACCGAAAGCAATGGATGTCGAGCGGGTCTAACATGATACTGTGAAAGTTCAATCCATAGTGGCTCCAAGACAGCAGTGAGAGTCCCGTCCACAGGAAACCATCTCAAGCGGATCAGCAGCGTAGAGATGTCCCCAACCGATACAGGCGAGCGGTCCATCCTGGGTCCTGACGAGCGGTCCATCCTGGGTCTCGACTCTGGACAGTCAGTACTTCATCCATGGTCATCGGACCGGACTCCCTCCACAAGGGAGGGGGGGACATAGGAGAAAGAAAAGAAGCGGCAGATCAACTGGTCTAAAAAGGAGGTCTATTTAAAGGCTAGAGTATACAGATGAGTTTTAAGATGAGACTTAAATGCTTCTACTGAGGTGGCATCTCGAACTGTTACCGGGAGGGCATTCCAGAGTACTGGAGCCCGAACGGAAAACGCTCTATAGCCCGCAGACTTTTTTTGAGCTCTAGGAATCACTAATAAGCCGGAGTCTTTTGAACGCAGATTTCTTGCCGGGACATATGGTACAATACAATCGGCATGATAGGATGGAGCTAGACCGTGTAGTATTTTATACGTAAGTAGTAAAACCTTAAAGTCACATCTTAAGTGCACAGGAAGCCAGTGCAGGTGAGCCAGTACAGGCGTAATATGATCAAATTTTTCTTGTTCTAGGATAATTCCGGGAAATCCCTTATCTTTCTATTGTGTTGCTAGTGTTTTAGTGAGATAAAACAGTACCTGATAGTCGGAGGGTTGGGTCCACGGGTGTCTTGAGGCCAGTCTCTGAGGGAAGTCGACGTCAGCTGCATGAACAGCGCAAGTTCAGCTGATCTCCGGTAAGAGGCGACTTTTTACCACAATTTTCTCACCGAAACCTGCCGGTTGACAAGTGCTCAGGAACCATGATCGGTTGACCATTCTGATCCATAATAAAGTTTCACCTCCGGGAATTTTAAACAAGGAATCACCGTGTGTTTGTGTGGCTAAAGGCTAAAGCTTCTCACCTCCATCTTTCTACTTTGACTTCTCCATTATTAATTGAACAAATTGGAAAGGTTCAGCAACACAGATGTCCAGAATACTGTGTAATTGCGCGATGAAAAGAGAAGACTTTTAGCCGCAAATGGTGCTGCGCTAATATGTCCTGACAGTCCGTGACCTCACACGCATGCGTCATCATTCCGAGACGTTTTCAACAAGAAACTTCGCGGGAAATTTAAAATTGCAATCTAGTAAACTAAAAAGGCCGTATTGGCATGTGTTGCAATGTTAATATTTCATCATTGATATATAAACTATCAGACTGCATGGTGGGTTGTAGTGGCTTTCAGTAGGCTTTTAATCTTGCTTGTCCCTTTTTATCAAGATTAATTCAACTTTGTTACAGATTATTCTATCCATCCATCCATCCATCCATCCATCATCTTCCGCTTATCCGAGGTCGGGTCGCGGGGGCAGCAGCCTAAGCAGGGAAGCCCAGACTTCCCTATCTCCAGCCACTTCGTCTAGCTCTTCCCGGGGGATCCCGAGGCGTTCCCAGGCCAGCCGGGAGACATAGTCTTCCCAACGTGTCCTGGGTCTTCCCCGTGGCCTCCTACCAGCTGGACGTGCCCTAAACACCTCCCTAGGGAGGCGTTCGGGTGGCATCCTGACCAGATGCCCGAACCACTTCATCTGGCTCCTCTCGATGTGAAGGAGCAGCGGCTTTACTTTGAGTTCCTCCCGGATGGCAGAGCTTCTCACCCTATCTCTAAGGGAGAGCCCCGCCACACGGCGGAGGAAACTCATTTGGGCCGCTTGTACCCGTGATCTTATCCTTTCGGTCATGACCCAAAGCTCATGACCATAGGTGAGGATGGGAACGTAGATCGACCGGTAAATTGAGAGCTTTGCCTTCCGGCTCAGCTCCTTCTTCACCACAACGGATCGATACAACGTCCGCATTACTGAAGACGCCGCACCGATCCGCCTGTCGATCTCACGATCCACTCTTCCCCCACTCGTGAACAAGACTCCTAGGTACTTGAACTCCTCCACTTGGGGCAGGGTCTCCTCCCCAACCCGGAGATGGCACTCCACCCTTTTCCGGGCGAGAACCATGGACTCGGACTTGGAGGTGCTGATTCTCATTCCGGTCGTTTCACACTCGGCTGCGAACCGATCCAGTGAGAGCTGAAGATCCCGGTCAGATGAAGCCATCAGGACCACATCATCTGCAAAAAGCAGAGACCTAATTCCGTGGCCACCAAACCGGAACCCCTCAACGCCTTGGCTGCGCCTAGAAATTCTGTCCATAAAAGTTATGAACAGAATTGGTGACAAAGGACAGCCTTGGCGGAGTCCAACCCTCACTGGAAATGTGTTCGACTTACTGCCGGCAATGCGGACCAAGCTCTGGCACTGATCGTACAGGGAACGGACCGCCACAATAAGACAGTCCGATACCCCATACTCTCTGAGCACTCCCCACAGGACTTCCCGAGACGGTCGAATGCCTTCTCCAAGTCCACAAAGCACATGTAGACCGGTTGGGCAAACTCCTAAGAACATAAATATATCCAGTCGTGGTCAAAAGTTTCCATACACTTGTAAAGGACATAACGTCATGGCTGTGTTGAGTTTTCAATATTTTCTACAACTCTTATTTTTTTTCTAATAAAGTGAATGGAGCACATTCTTGTTGGTCACAAAAATATTCATGAAGTTTGGTTCTTTTATGAATTTATTATGGGTCTACTGAAAATGTGACCATATCATCTGGGTCAAAAGTATACACATAAATGATAAATGTTGGCAATGTAGATAAGTTACAATCAAATCAAATTGGTTTCATGGCATGGCCTCTAAACTTCATATGATCGATTATGATTGACTACACCTGTTGACTTCTCTGAGCCCAGACAATGGGAAAGTCAAAGGAACTCAGCAAAGATCTAAAAAAAAAAAACTAATCATTCACTTCAACAAGTCAGGAAAGTCACTTGGAACATCATTCCCACCGTCAAGCAGGGTGGTGGTAGTATTATGCTCTGGGTCTGTTTTGCTGCCAATGGAACTGGTGCTTTACAGAGTGTAAATGGGACAAGGAAAAAGGAGGATTACCTCCAAATTCTTCAGGAAAACCGAAAATCATCAGCCCGCAGGTTGGGTCTTTGGCGCAGTTAGGTCTTCCAACAGGACAATGACCCCAAACATACGTCAAAAGTGGTAAAGGAATGGCTAAATCAGGCTAGAATTAAGGTTTTAGAATGGCCTTCCCAAAGTCCTGACTTAAACCCCATTGAGAACATGCAGACAATGCTGAAGAAACAAGTCCATGTCAGAACACATTTAGCTGAACTGCACCAATTTTGTCAAGAGGAATGGTCAATAATTTAACCACAAGCTTGTGGATGGCTACCAAAAGCGCCTTATTGCAGTGAAACCAAATATTAACACTGCTGTATGTATACTTTTAAAGTAAAGTTAAAATACCAATGATTGTCACACAATGGCGAAATTATTCTCTGCAATTGTCCCATCACCCTTGAACACCCCCTGGGTGGTGAGGGGAGCAGTGGGCAGCAGCGGTGCCGCGCCCGGGAATCATTTATGGTGATTTAACCCCCAATTCCAACCCTTAATGCTCAGTGCCAAGCAGGGAGGTAATGGGGCCCATTTTTATAGTCTTTGGTATGATTCGGCCGGGATTTGAACTCACGACCTACCCATCTCAGGGCGGACACTCTAACCACTAGGCCACTGAGTAGGCAGATTTGGTCACAGTTTCAGTAGACCCATAATAAATCCATAAAAGAACCAAACTTCATGAATGTTTTTTGTGACCTACAATTATGTGCTCCAATCACTTTGTCACAGAAAAAATAAGAGTTGTAGAAATTATTGGAAACTCAAGACAGCCATGACATTGTGTTCTTTACAAATGTATATAAGCTTTTGACCACGGCTGTATATATCCATCCTTTTTACTGGAATCAATCAAAAATAGTAATAAATAATACAATTTAATTATGGCAATTATTAGAAACATCACATCTTATTCGGTGGAACGTACTGCTGACCTGTGCAAAAAATATGTATATTATTATTTGACATACAGATATAAAGTTGGTTGAAAAAAAAAAAAAAAAAAAAGAAATAGAGAAATGTGTTTAATGTTATTGGGTGGCTCAAGAAATCCGGGACAAATACAGCGGTACCTCATTTTCGATTATTAATTTGTTCCCAAGTGTCAAAATCGGATGGTAACTGAAACAATGAAAATTAAGTTATTTAATTTCAGACATCCCCAAATGTTAACACAATATGCTTTTTGATATAGAATACTTGTCCTTTTACAAGCGGAAACAATGCAAAATGCATATGCATATAGACTGAAATTGATGAAAGAACATTTAACATCACTTTCACCCTTTTAATAAAAACTCTTGAATTTTGTTTGTGCAATACCACGCATGCATGAGACCGAATTTACAGAACAGCTGTCGTGACCCGGCAAGATCATTGTCCTCTTCCATCAGCAGGGAATACAAGGTGGAATTAGTCTTCGAGAAAATCTGAGCATGCGGGAAGCGCTAAAAGAGTAGGAAGGGGATTCGTAGGCCCCCATTCTTGGCGGTTTTGGGGGGGGTGCACTATCCACTTTAGCCGCCAGATGGCAGTAGAGTGATTAATATCTTAAAATGTGTTTTTGGACGATTCCAACTTTGACCACTGTGTCAGTTGCTGTATAACAGGGGTGTCAAACGTACGGCCCAGGTTTTACCCGGCCCACAGGATGAGTTTGCTAAGTATAAAAATGATCCCAAATTTTTGAACGAAAGAAACTGCTGTTCTAAATTGGTCCACTAGATGTCACAATAGCAATTCTTTGTATCTTTGTTGATGATGCTACATATATACACACACATATATATATGTATGTGTGTGGGAAAAATAACAAGACTACTTCATCTCTACAGAACTGTTTTGTGAGGGGTTACCACCACAATCACCTGATGATTAAGGTAACCCCTCATGAAACAGTTCTGTAGAGATGAAGTAGTCTTGGGATTTTTCCCACACCTACATATTGCGCTCTACCACGGTATTGAGCACTATTCTCTGGATAATATATATATATAAAAATACATACAAAAAATAACCACATGATGTTATTGCATCGGTCGCAAAAAAAATAGTAAACTACATAAATAACATCCATTTTGATATATTTTTTTTATCTTGATCGATTGAAAATGAACACCAACAAGTTGACTGATGAAAATGATCACAGAAAGTATAAATAACCCCAAATAAAGATAGAATACCATTACCCGCAACATGTATGTGTAAAAAAAAAAAAAAATAACATTATGATTTGTAAAATTTTCAGAATGTGCTTGTTCTATTTCTGAACAAAGAAAAAAATCTGAGGTTGTCTTTATTTTTAAGTTATCATGCCGTGATTTTACTAGTCCGGCCCGCTTGGGAGTAGATTTAAAAATCTGAGGTTGTCTTTATTTTTAAGTTACCATGCTGTGATTTTACTAGTCCGGCCCGCTTGGGAGTAGATTTAAAAATCTGAGGTTGTCTTTATTTTTAAGTTATCATGCTGTGATTTTACTAGTCCGGCCCACTTGGGAGTAGATTCAAAAATCTGAGGTTGTCTTTATTTTTAAGTTATCATGCCGTGACCTTACTAGTCCGGCCCACTTGGGAGTAGATTTTTCTCTATGTGGACCCTGATTTAAAATGAGTTTCACACCATCATTTTCAGCAAACTGCATTGCAAAAAAAAAATGTACACATCCCCTTCCTCTCAGGAACGGAACCATATTAATCCCTTCCCTACTGTAGTTCTCTTAACAAGAGCAAAATTTCATCTCTATTGATGTAAGATCAAGTGCTACATGAAACTGTAGATGTCAGCCGGCGAGCGCCATATTCCCCATGATTGTTAGGCTTGATTTAGCCTAGCAGTGTGGTGCGTTAAGGGACACTCTGTAAACATGGACTCTTGGGCTCTAATCGGCTTCGATTGAACTATTACTGAATGCTACAACATAACATGCTCCGTCGTTAGTCGGTTTTCAGCCGTACTCAATAAAAAAATGTCACTAACATGTTTAATTATTCTAAAACCGAGACTGCGTGTGAAAACCCAGATTATGTTTTGGTGAAAATGTCGGAAACCCGCATCATAACAAACCGTATAGAATCAGAGGTACCACTGTATTGTATATTAACAACTGAAGTCATCATGCCATTACCAGTTAATGCTTAAAACCTGCAAGTTTAAAAAAAAAAAAAAGAAAAGCTAACACAGTTAATTGCATCCTACTTCATTTTGTGTTTTTTTTTTTTTTCTAACAAAGAATTCCTTAGTGAATCATCACACTGATGTGATGTATTAGGTCCAACAACAAAAAATATACATAATTGTATTTTCCCTTCCAGGCTTATGGAGGAAGTAGCGTCGATTATGAACACTTTGGGGGTGCAATGTCAGAGTCTAATGAGTCTACCCAGCATGCCCACTGTTTGTGTCAATAGTGTCTAGGATAATGATATTAATATTAAGCTGATAATGTGTTTAGCCCCTTCGAAGGAAAAACACTAATAGATTTGACGTGAGTGTGCTGCACATTTAACAAGTGTTTTATATAAATGCTTATATAAGATCCCCATACAATTTTGGTCTAATTGAGCTATATTTAATATGCTTTCTGAAATCCAAACAAAAGATATCACATTGCACTCGTAATTCCCTAAATCTCATTGGAAGTTCCATATTTGGGACATTGTTGTTACAATTATAACCGTTTTTGTTCCTGAAGTTATCGTTTAGTCTTTAGTTGAAGGTGATTTGTGTTGGAAATTTGATTATTTTCATTTGCGTCACACTCCTTCATGTATGTAAGATATTGCCATGTTTTGATCAGCATTTTTTCCTGACACAAGCCTTTTGTTTTTTTGAGAGGAAATGTAATTGTAGTTGTAGATTTATACAAAAATACATTTTGAGATTGCATCATTTACAAATGTCAAAAATCAAGTGTTTTGTTGTCTGTTTTGTTTCTACTCGTACCAACCAGCTGTTTAAAAAAAATGTGCTGTACAAGATTAAGAGGTTGATTTTCATGTAAGAATTATTTTATGACCTTTAAAAAGATATGGGGATTGAAAATAGAGAACAGAGTTTGTAGTACATAAAATATGGTTAAAATAAACTCTTGTTGTTTTTGGTACTGTCTGTGCTCTTCTGTGTTGTATCAATCACATTTGGGAAAAACAATATTTGAAAAAGTTTCAGGAAGGTTACAGATATGAGATCTAAAGTGACTTGTGGACTTTTTAACCATTATTTTTACTTTGTTGAAAATCAAAGTACAACATATGAAATATCAGATTTTGTTATTTGTATATATTAAAAGCAATACAAATACAAATCTTCCAAAGTCGGAGGACATAAATATTTGCAAACATGTTTTTTATTTGAATTTAAAACACTGATTAAAACTAATTATAATATTCATACATATTCATGTATGCATACATATATACATACTTTTATATATAAATATATATATATATATATATATATATATATATATATATATATATATATATATATATGTATATATACATATATATATATATATACACATATTTATATATACATACATACATACCTACATACGTATGTATTTGTATATATGTATAAACACATATAGATACGTATATATATATTATATATATATATATTGTATATATATATACTGTATATGTATATATAAAATATATATATACAGTATATATATACATATATATATAAAATTACAGTATATATATATATACAACTAATAAGAATATTCATACATATTCATGTATACATACATATATACATACATATACATACATATATACATACTTTTATATATATATATATACATACATACACATGTGTGTGTGTATATATATATATATATATATATATATATATATATATACACATATACATACGTATATATATATATATATATATATATATATATATATATATATATATATATACAGTATATATATATATAGAAAATTACAGTATATATATACATATACATTATATATATAATATATAATGTATATATATATATTTTATATATATATATATATATATATATATATATATATATATATATATATATATATACGTATATACATTGTCTACATATCTACACGTGCACAACAGGGTCCTCTCCAAAGTTCTCATAGTCATCATTGTCACTGGTGGCCCACTGTGTGTGAGTTCTCCTTGCCCTTATGTGGGTTCTTCCGAGGATGTCGTAGTCGTAGTGATTTGTGCAGTCCTTTGAGACATTTGTGATTTAGGGCTATATAAATAAACATTGATTGATTGATTGATTGATTGAATGTCAATTTACCTACAACCATATTTGTCAATATTGCATGCATACATCACAGAGAACACAGTCCATGGTATGTCCCATTGAGTAATATTTATTGTATTTATTATATAGTATTGCCTTAATCCTTTTGGTCAAGAAATGTATCAGAGCTACACAGTTACTGACATTTTCATGAGAAAATCCGGGTTTGATATTAGATACCTTGCACTCACCTCCACCTTCCGTTCGAAAATGCTCAACGGGGTTGAGGTCTGTAGATGTCCTTGTCCACTCCCATCACCTTCAGCTCATTAGTAAGACACTTTTGATCATGTGAGGTGTATTTAGGGTCATTATACATGTTGGAAAGCTGCTATATGGTCCATTGTCCAAAGCACTCCTTCAAAATGTCACACAGTACATGTTTCATTTCTGCAGTATTACATACTGTAATAAAAATAATGGTATGTGTGAGGTGTACTCACTTGTTTTATATACTGTTCATAAACACACACTTTTTTGTCTATATTTCTGGTCCGAACGCTGCAGTTTTAGCATCCATGGTCTTTAATTTTCTGCAGTGTTCTTGCTCCAACCAATCTTCTCTTACGTACCTTTGGCCTGATTAACCAAGATCAAAATACCACGTGCTCAACAGTGTGTGTGCAAAGAACAAAATTGTGTGTACTGTCAGTGGCCGTGTGGCATGAGATCTGGACGGCGTGGCGCAGTGGAAGAGTGGCCGTGCGCAACCCAGGGGTCCCTGGTTCAATCCCCACCTAGGACCAACCTCGTCACGTGCGTTGTGTCCTGAGCAAGACACTTCACCCTTGCTGGTTAGCGCCTTGCATGGCAGCTCCCTCCATCAGTGTGTGAATGTGTGTGTGAATGGGTGAATGTGGAAGTAGTGTCAAAGCGCTTTGAGTACCTTGAAGGTAGAAACGCGCTATACAAGTATAACCCATTTATCATTTACTAAGTGCGTGTACAATTGAAAATTGGTGCAGACCAGGAGACTGAGGAAGTTTAGGCTGAACCACAAGATCCTCAGAAACTTCTACTCATGCACAACAGAGACTGTCATGACTGGAAACATCACCTCCTGGTTCGGGAATTGCACCGCACACGACCGCAACAGACTGCAGAGAGTGGTCAGATCAGCCGAGCGCACCATTGATTGATTGATTGAAACTTTTATTAGTAGGTGTGCTCCCAACCATCTGCAACATCTACACCAGGCGGAGTAGATCCAAGGCCAAGAGGATTGTGAGGGACTATATCCACCCAAGCAACTGCCTCTTCTCACTGCTGCAGTCAGGCAAGCGCTACCGGAGTCTCAAGGCCAACACGGAGAGACTCAGGAGTAGCTTCTATCCCCAAGCCATCAGACTGCTCAACTGATTCACTGATTAACACTTTATCACTATTGCACAAAACCGCACGCACAAGATCACTTTACTTACCACTGTAATTACTGGACTACAATACTCTTCATTCAATAATGGACAAATTTATGTAAAAACACTTTACTTACTCAGTAGAAGCATTTAAGTCTCACCTTAAAACTCATTTGTATACTCTAGCCTTTAAATAGACTCCCTTTTTATACCAGTTGATCTGCCGTTTCTTTTCTTTTTCTTCAATGTCCCACTCTCCCTTGTGGAGGGGGTCCGGTCCGATCCGGTGGCCATGTACTGCTTGCCTGTGTATCGGCTGGGGACATCTCTGCGCTGCTGATCCGCCTCCGCTTGGGATGGTTTCCTGCTGGCTCCGCTGTGAACGGGACTCTCGCTGCTGTGTTGGATCCGCTTTGGACTGGACTCTCGCGACTGTGTTGGATCCATTGTGGATTGAACTTTCACAGTATCATGTTAGACCCGCTCGACATCCATTGCTTTCCTCCTCTCCAAGGTTCTCATAGTCATTATTGTCACCGATGTCCCACTGGGTGTGAGTTTTCCTTGCCCTTATGTGGGCCTACCGAGGATGTCGTGGTGGTTTGTGCAGCCCTTTGAGACACTAGTGATTTAGGGCTATATAAGTAAACATTGATTGATTGATTGATACTTACCACTGTAATTAACGAACTACAATACTTTTCATTCAATGATTGTAAATAATGTAAAAATAATGTATAAAGAAGTCATACTGTTCCATTACCTTTGTTCATACTAGTGTCACTACTCAACTGCCAAAGAACTGTAGACACCTTCATATTTGTTCCTTCCTATACTATATATATATATATATATATACTGTATATATATATATATAGATATATATGTATATATATATATGTATATATGTATATATACATACATTTATATATACATATTTTATATACATTTATATATATATATATATATACATATATATATATATATATATATATATATATATATATATATATATATATATACAGTATTAGGATTGTGCCGACACTTATAATTTGGCACTAGTACCAAAATGTATATCAATACTTCCCGATACTTTTCTATATAAAGGGAACTACGAAAAATGTCAACATTGGCTTTTTTTTTAACAAAAAAAATTCTTACAATACAGAAAAATAGGTGTCCTTTTGCACTTAAATAACAATTTTACAAGATGAAAATATCAATTAAAGCGTATTAAACACATTGGGCTCTTGTCGCACTTAAAGAACAATTTACAATTTTACACGTTACATAAAGTCTGCCATAATCAAGGATTGAATTAGAATGCAATAAAAAAAAAAGCTTTATTGACATTATATTAAATGTTTCATGATTTATGGTTGCCACTCCTGGTTTGCGCTTTAAGAAAAATACAAATATTAATAAATACTAAAAAAAAACTATGGATAAATGTACACAGATAAGCCATGTAACAGGTAAAACACACATTTGTTAAAAATAAAACATAAATTGTAGGAATTTGTTAAAAAAAAATCAGTCATTTCACTGGCATTAGTTGACACTAATTGGGCGGTCTTAACTCTGCTAATATTTGGCATCAAGCCATGCAGGTGTGTGTTACACTATTTGAAATTGCACTGGTACTGTAGTTGACTACTGTACTTCTACTTGTTCTGATACTTCTACCATAACTTCTGTGACTTATTGTGCAACTTAATTGCCTTTTAATTGATGTACAGCAGAGCTATTCCATTTTTTGTATTTTTTTTGTATTTAGTGTATTAGATTCTGCAACTAGTGTTTGGATCCCACTGTACGCAATCTCTGAAGAGCATACAAAAAAAAGCATTTCACTGTGGTGTAGTCTGCATGTGACAAATAAACTTGAACTTTGTACCTATTGAATTGAATAGACTGCAAAAAATATATAAATATATATTTAATGTTCAAACTGAGAATTTTTTTTTTTGGGCAAATAATCAATCAATCAATGTTTATTTATATAGCCCCAAATCACAAATGTCTCAAAGGACTGCACAAATCATTACGACTACAACATCCTCGGAAGAACCCACAAAAGGGCAAGGAAAACTCACACCCAGTGGGCAGGGAGAATTCACATTCAGTGGGACGCCAGTGACAATGCTGACTATGAGAAACCTTGGAGAGGACCTCAGATGTGGGCAACCCCCCCCCTCTAGGGGACCGAAAGCAATGGATGTCGAGCGGGTCTAACATGATACTGTGAAAGTTCAATCCATAGTGGCTCCAAGACAGCAGTGAGAGTCCCGTCCACAGGAAACCATCTCAAGCGGATCAGCAGCGTAGAGATGTCCCCAACCGATACAGGCGAGCGGTCCATCCTGGGTCCCGACGAGCGGTCCATCCTGGGTCTCGACTCTGGACAGTCAGTACTTCATCCATGGTCATCGGACCGGACCCCCTCCACAAGGGAGGGGGGGACATAGGAGAAAGAAAAGAAGCGGCAGATCAACTGGTCTAAAAAGGAGGTCTATTTAAAGGCTAGAGTATACAGATGAGTTTTAAGATGAGACTTAAATGCTTCTACTGAGGTAGCATCTCGAACTGTTACCGGGAGGGCATTCCAGAGTACTGGAGCCCGAACGGAAAACGCTCTATAGCCCGCAGACTTTTTTTGAGCTCTAGGAATCACTAATAAATAATCATTAACTTAGAATTTAGTGGCAGCAACACCTTGCAGAAAAGTTGGCACAGGGGCATTTTTACCACTGTGTTACATGGCCTTTCCTTTTAACAACACGCAGTAAATGTTTGGAAACTGAGGAGGCCAATTTTTGGAGCTTTTCAGGTGGAATTCTTTCCCATTCTTGCTTAATGTACAGCTTAAGTTGCTCAACAGTCCTGGGTCTCTGTTGTTGTATTTTAGGCTTCATATTGTGGCAAACATTTTCAATGGAAGACACGTCTGGACTACAGGCAGGCCAGTCTAGTACCTGCATTCTTTTACTTTGAAGCCATGCTGTTGTAACAGGTGGCTTGGGATTGTCTTACCGAAATGAGCATGAAAAAAACGATGCTCAGATGGAAAAACATATGTTGCTGCAAAACCAGTATGCACCATTCAGCATTAATGGTGCCTTCACAAATGTATAAGTTACCCATGTATTGGGCAGGAATACACCCCCATACCATCACAGTGGCTGGCTTTTGTACTCAACTTTTTTCTGTTGAGTTTGTATTCCATTTTACTAAAGCAGAGCGAGTAACAATCTACTGTACATGTTATGTTAACGATCCACTCAACTGTACCCCAAACAGAGACGTGAAGCTCCCCCTAACTCCAAGCAGCAATGCAAACCATCAGGGTTCCCTCCAACGCTGTCGTCTGACGGTGATTGAAGGTAAAATTGTGTTATCTTGTCCAGAGAACGACTTGCCATGGATTTGGATCTAAGATTTCCATCAGGTCCCCCTTTTCTGTGTGGTTCAGCTAGCTATTTTCGAGATTGTGGCTGAATAGTAATTGGACGCCATTACACATTTCCCCATCCACGGAACGGGCTGAGGTTCAAAAACGTTAATTGTACCATATATCCTTGCAAGAAATCTGCGTTCAAAAGACTCCGGCTTATTAGTGATTCCTAGAGCCCAAAAAAAGTCTGCGGGCTATAGAGCGTTTTCCGTTCGGGCTCCAGTACTCTGGAATGCCCTCCCGGTAACAGTTCGAGATGCTACCTCAGTAGAAGCATTTAAGTCTCACCTTAAAACTCATTTGTATACTCTAGCCTTTAAATAGACCTCCTTTTTAGACCAGTTGATCTGCCGCTTCTTTTCTTTCTCGTATGTCCCCCCCTCCCTTGTGGAGGGGGTCCGGTCCGATAACCATGGATGAAGTACTGGCTGTCCAGAGTCGAGACCCAGGATGGACCGCTCGTCGGGACCCAGGACTGACCGCTCGCCTGTATCGATTGGGGACGTCTCTGCGCTGCTGACCCGCCTCCGCTTGAGATGGTCTCCTGTGGACGGGACTCTCGCTGCTGTCTTGGATCCGCTTTGAACTGAACTCTTGCGGCTGTGTTGGAGCCACTATGGATTGAACTTTCACAGTATCATGTTGGACCTGCTCGACATCCATTGCTTTCGGTCCCCTAGAGGGGGGGGTTGCCCACATCTGAGGTCCTCTCCAAGGTTTCTCATAGTCAGCATTGTCACTGGCGTCCCACTGGATGTGAATTCTCCCTGCCCACTGGGTGTGAGTTTTCCTTGCCCTTTTGTGGGTTCTTCCGAGGATGTTGTAGTCGTAATGATTTGTACAGTCCTTTGAGACATTTTTGATTTGGGGCTATATAAATAAACATTGATTGATTGATTGATAATTGCAAGTAAAAAAAAAAATTGCCGTGGTTAAAGGTGAACATTATCACCAGACCTATGTAAGCGTCAATTTATACCTTGATGTTGCAGAAAAAAGACCATATATTTTTTTAACCGATTTCCGAACTTTAAATGGGTGAATTTCGGCGAATTAAACGCCCTTCTATTATTTGTTCTCGGAGCGATGACGTCACAACGTGAAGTCACATAGGTAGTCAATCCGCCATTTTCTCAACCACATTACAAACACCAAGTCAAATCAGCTCTGTTATTTTCTGTCTTTTCGACCTTTTTCCGTACCTTAGAGACATCATGCCTCGTCGGTGTGTTGTCGGAGGGTGTAACAACACGATCAGAGACGGATTCAAGTTGACTTACGTGGAGTGTGCATCGATTAGCGCGGCATGCTAATCGATGCGAACATGCTATTTAGGCCAGCTGTATGTACATTTGTAGCTATATTTGCATCCAGCCTTTCCCTCCACCCACATTTAATGCCAAAAAAACACTTACCAATCGACGGATTTAAGTGGCTGCAGTGTCAAAAGATGCAAAAGTCCTTCATTTGGTCCGCACATTTTACCGGCGATGCTAAGACAGACATGGCACAGAGATGTATGGATATCCTGCGACACTAAATCGTTAGTTAGAAGGCGATCGCCGAATAGCTTCAATAGCTTCAGTTTCTTCTTCAATTTCGGTTTCGCTATCTGCCTCCATGCTCCAACCATCCATTTCAATACATACGTAATCTGTTGAATCGCTTAAGCCGCTGAAATCCGAGTCTGAATCCGAACTCATGTCGCTATATCTTGCTGTGCTATCCGCCATGTTGGCATCACTAAATGACGTCACGGGAAAATGGAGGATGGATTTACAGATAGCGAAAATCAGGCACTTTAAAGCCTTTTTTCGGGATATTCCATGATGGGTAAAATTTAGAAAAAAAACTTAGACAAATAAAATAAGCCACTGGGAACTGATTTTTATTGGTTTTAACCCATCTGAAATTGTGATAATGGTCCCCGTTAAAAGAACTTATAGTTAACGTGTTAATATTGCGTCGAATATATATATATATATATATATATATATATATGTATATATATATATATATATATATATATATATATATATATATATATATATATATATATATATGTACGTGTGGGAGAATAAATCACAAGACTACTTCATCTCTACAGAACTGTTTCATGAGGGGTTCCCTCAATCATCAGGAGATTTTAATGGAAGCATTCACATACAATGGTTTATATAGGGCACAGAGTGGGTGGGTACAGGCAGGCGTAGGGTGTGGTGATTGGCTCATGTGTTACCTAGGAGGTGCTTCCGTCTGTGGCGGCATGTTGAAATGATTTCACTGCGCTTGTTGAGGGATGATAGATCTGGATGATATATAATAAACAGTTTCTCTTTTAAGCATAGGTTGCATCTTTTATTACCACTGTTGTAAGGTGTGCTGGATGCAAGAATTTGCCATGTTATTGAATATTCAACATTATTGTCTTTGAGGTTCCAAATGTGTTTGCTGAGTTCTGTAGAATTCCGCAAAGTCTGGTTTCTAAAGGAGGGGTTGTGATTATTCCATCTTGTTTTGAACGCTCCTTCGGTTAATCCTACGTACGTGTCGGATGTGTTAATGCAACCTATGCTTAAAAGAGAAACTGTTTATTATATATCATCCAGATCTATCATCCCTCAACAAGCGCAGTGAAATCATTTCAACATGCCGCCACAGACGGAAACACCTCCTAGGTAACACATGAGCCAATCACCACACCCTACGCCTGCTCGTACCCACCCACTCTGTACCCTATATAAACCATTGTATGTGAATGGTTCCATTAAAATCTCCTGATGATTGAGGGAACCCCTCATGAAACAGTTCTGTAGAGATGAAGTAGTCTTTTGATTTTTTCCCACACCTACATATTGCGCTCTACCACGGTATCGAGCACTATTCTCTGGATAATCCAATCAAGACATATATATATATATATATATATATATATATATATATATATATACATATATATATATATATATATATGTATATATATATATATATATATATATATATATATATATATATATTATACAGTCTATATCTACACTCTATAATAACATTTGGACACAAAATTCACATGTATTGTCAGAATTGCTTTACAAAACCCTTTTTGTTATCTCACACACCTGCAAGCAAGAAGTGCAATTAGGCCTTATTGGGCCTTGCTGCCAGCCACAACAGTTGCCAGTTGATTGTAATTTTACACAGTTAACTGTAACAGCGAGCTACCCTCTCCTATTCCGAACATTCTGTGAGTCCTGCTGTTACTGTTTTTCCCCACACCACAATGCACTTTTGGTCTTATTCATGTGGCTTTGCCAAATTCATGTTGTACTTGGTATTTTTTCCTCACTCCATCTTAGTGCAATTTTTGTTATTGAATTTGTATTTTTTTGTATCATGTCTCTCTCTCAGCTTTGGGCTCCGGCTTGGGCCAAGCCGACCGATCGTATGAGTTTAACTTGAAGGCACTTTATTTATTTGCTCAAAATGTGGTAACAGTGTTATTTTAAATACAGTCAGGGTGAAATCTGCCATTACCTCACCATTGACCATACAGTACAACAACCCACACCATCTTTTAGACAACCATCCGGTGGTTAAAGGAGCATTTACAGTTGAAAATACATTGTGTGATGAATCTGCATATACGTGATTAATGCCATCATTTTTTATAGTTGTAATATATGACAAAGACTAACGTTATCTTCCTATTGCCTGGACAATATGTATAATTTAAAATCTTAGCTCAGTTTGCAGGTGTCACTCATATTATGTTATTCTAAAAATGCACATCTCTGACTGGAAGACATCATGCAGGCAAATCCAATCATTTCCATTTTGTTCGTGTCTGAAGGACTAATTAGTGCATTGGTAAAACATCTTGTGGTTGAAAACCCACTACATCACAAGACAAACACATTGATTGCACTTTTATCCATCATCAGCATACATGAGCAATTGTTCCATTCTGTGTCGGCCAAATAAAGTGAGATTGAGATTCTCGTGTGATTAAGTGGTTTTGCAGAAATAAATCCCACAATAAACACTGGGACCAAAAAGTGGTGCATTTGAGCCAATTTGCAGCAAATATCTGTTTGTTGCAGAAAGCCTGGGATCAAGAATTAAATTACACTCCGTGATTTATGATCCATCCATCCATCCATTTTCTCCGCTTATTCCCTTTCGGGGTCGCGGGGGGCGCTGGCGCCTATCTCAGCTACAATCGGGCGGAAGGCAGGGTACACGGTGGCAGAGGGGTTAGTGCGTCTGCCTCACAATACGAAGTTCCTGCAGTCCTGGGTTCAAATCCAGGCTCGGGATCTTTCTGTGTGGAGTTTGCATGTTCTCCCCGTGAATGCGTGGGTTCCCTCCGGGTACTCCGGCTTCCTCCCACTTCCAAAGACATGCACCTGGGGATAGGTTGATTGGCAACACTAAATTGGCCCTAGTGCGTGAATGTGAGTGTGAATGTTTTCTGTCTATCTGTGTTGGCCCTGCGATGAGGTGGCGACTTGTCCAGGGTGTACCCTGCCTTCCGCCCGATTGTGATTTATAATATGCTTGATAAAAGTTATTATTGAATGGTAGTGAATCAATATTCTTGATTTTCTACTTGGACAATCAATCAATAATCAATCAAAGTTTATTTATATAGGCCTTAATCACCAGTGTCTCAAAGGGCTGCACAAGCCACAATGACATCCTCGGCTCGGATCCTCCAATAAACCAGTGAGTTTATTTTAGTGCCTTTTTTCCTTTAGAAATGTTTTTTTCCCGGCTTGTGATGATATATGTAGAATTTATCACAAAAATATATGCATACGGTATGTGCTTGTATATGTTCAGTATGTGTATATGCATGATTGTACAGTGAATGTGCGTGTGTATATATGTACTGTTATTTGTGTATGTACAAACCCGGTTTCCATATGAGTTGGGAAATCGTGTTAGATGTAAATATAAACGGAATACAATGACTTGCAAATCATTATCAATCAGTTGAATATGCTACAAAGACAACATATTTGATGTTCAAACTGATCAACATTTTTTTTTTTTTGCAAATAATCATTAACTTTTGAATTTGATGCCAGCAACATGTGACATAGAAGTTGGGCAAGGTGGTAATAAATACTGATAAAGTTGAAGAATGCTCATCAAACGCTTATTTGGAACATCCCACAGGTGTGCAGGCTAATTGGGAACAGGTGGGTGCCATGATTGGGTTTAAAAACAGCTTCCCAAAAAATGCTCAGTCAAATAGATCTTCGAATAGTCAAACAGTTTAAGAACAATGTTTCTCAAAGAGCAATTGCAAGAAATTTAGGGATTTCAACATCTACGGTCAATAACATCATCAAAAGGTTCAGAGAATCTGGAGAACTCACTCCACCTAAGCGGCATGGCCAGAAACCAACCTTGAATGACCGTGATATTCGATCCCTCAGATGGGACTGTATCAAAAATTGACATTAATCTCTAAAGGATATCACCACATGGTTGTTTAATTCCGGGTCCACGTTAATCAATTCATGGTAAGACTCCGTAAATGTTTATATTATCATACCTTGTTTCCAAACAGTGCCTGCTACACGGCAGAAAAACAGCCGATAGAACAAAACAGAAGTCATTGTCATGGACCCACTAACTGCAGAAGCAAGCTCTATAATCAGATAAACAGGACTCGTTAACTTACAACAGTATTATTTTTGTGATGTTTGAGTTTCCCAAAATCCTCGGTATAATCACCAAGACATCACTGTGAAGTTATTAATTCTATCACTCGTAAATGTGTTGACCTATCCATCCATCCATCCATTTTTTACCGCTTATTCCCCTTCAGGGTCGCGGGGGGCGCTGGAGCATGTCTTAGCTATAATCGGGCGGAAGGCAGAGTACACCCTGGACAAGTCCCCACCTCATCACATAGCAAATGTGTTAACATATTAGCTAATGCTAAGGACACTGGTGTCATTACATTACGATAGCATGTACAAATACGCATAAAAACACTCTTACAGACATCACATACGGGACGCTTTGGTTGGTATAAACAGTTTTACTTCTGCTTTAAAAGCCCATAGTATAGTTATTGTTTTTATTTAGTTATTGTAGACCAGCTAGTTGTTTGTTTTTTTTATTAAATAGCTTGTATATGTAGCATTAAATACCACAAATGCAATACATCATCCGATTTACAACAAAATTAGTAAATTCAAAATTTGATAATATAAGCTTTATGCATTTGTGTTATTGTGTTTACTTTAGTTACTTGCTACAAAATACGTGGAGTTCTATAACATATTTTTCAAAGAAACAGATCGAGAATTGAAAAACAAGGATAAAAAATCGGATTGACGGCCAAAAATGTTGATGGGGACATCTCTGATGAAAACAAATAAAAATAATTCACAGTTTTAGATACACGGTTTAATGCCCCTGGACACATCATCAGTGATGTCACCTGGGATCACAGGGGGTTGATGAAACCTCAGCTTGTGTACAGGTAGCACTGCCGTAGTGAAGTGAAGTGAATTCTATTCAAACAGCACTTTTCTCCAGTGACTTAAAGCACTTTTACATAGTCAAACCCAATATCTAAGTTACATTTATAGCAGTGTGGGTGGCACTGGGAGCATGTAGGTAAAGTGTCTTGCCCAAGGACACATCGGCAGTGACTAGGATGGTGGAAGCGAGGATCAAACCTGTAACCCTCAAGTTGCTAGCGCGGCCACTCTACCAACTGAGCCACGCTGCCCCGTACATGCCAGGCTTCACCCCTCCTGAGCTACAGCCGCCTCAATGCTGTACCGTTGCATCACCGGCCAACTTATTGGCCCTTTCCTGACTGTCCCCTGTGATACCGAGCATTTTCTAAGCACTAGAGAGGGATTGGCCCACAAATCCTCAGCGTCCCACTTCAATGGGTTGGCATCTTTCCCGCGAACCATTGCTTGACACTCCTCCATTAGTTCCGCATACTTTTCCCTCTTCATTTTGTCGGCCTCCTCCTTATTGTCCTACTAAGCAACAGTCTTGTCTTATCTCCATTGAGACCCAAGATGACATGCTTTGAGACTACTTATGTAAAAACAATGTATGGCCTTAATGTTGTCTTGGTGATCGCTTCAGGGAACTTCAGCTGCCCTCTCGGATCAATTACCATGTCCCGAAAGCTTGTCGTTGCTAACAAGATGTGGACTTCTAGCCGGATGTAATAAAAGCGATGGTGTTCTTTATTGGGCAAATGCTCTTATTCGCAATGGCTTTCAGGACCTGGTCATATTGCCAGTGGAGCACCTTTGCTGATATCCGATAAGGTTCAGCTTTGCACAGCTTAGTCAAAGAGGGGCCAAAGGATCCAACGGGAAAACACCATACTGGTAAACCCAGGCCTTGAACTTGCCAGGGAGGCTGGATTTTTCCAACACGGCTAGCCAGGTCGCCAGGTCTTGGTTGGTCACTTGTATGGAGGCTGTGTATCTCAGCCTGCATTTGTACACCTTACCGAAACTCTTCACCAGTTCCTCAGTAAGTGATGGTATTTTGGTGGTGCAGAGTGAGAAGCAGAAGTTGCCCTTTTTTTTAGCACAAGAGACCTCGATTTTGCCGGATTGAAGCTCATGCGAACCCAAGAAATCATCTCCTCCAACCGTTCAGGATCCCACCTGCAACCTGGAGTTGTCCATGAAGGCTCGAATGGGTCATACTCCATACTTGGTGAGGGTCCCCCTGCACTTAATTTCTTCCTGTGCACTTAAGATGTGACTTTAAGGTTTTACTACTTACGTATAAAATACTACACGGTCTAGCTCCATCCTATCTTGCCGATTGTATTGTACCGTATGTCCCGGCAAGAAATCTGCGTTCAAAAGACTCCGGCTTATTAGTGATTCCTAGAGCCCCGAAAAAGTCTGCGGGCTATAGAGCGTTTTCCGTTCGGGCTCCAGTACTCTGGAATGCCCTCCCGGTAACAGTTTGAGATGCTACCTCAGTAGAAGCATTTAAGTCTCACCTTAAAACTCATCTGTATACTCTAGCCTTTAAATAGACTCCCTTTTTAGACCAGTTGATCTGCCGCTTCTTTTCTTTCTCCTATGTTCCCCCCTCCCTTGTGGAGGGGGTCCGGTCCGATGACCATGGATGAAGTACTGGCTGTCCAGAGTCGAGACCCAGGATGGACCGCTCGTCGGGACCTAGGATGGACCGCTCGCCTGTATCGGTTGGGGACATCTCTACACTGATCCGCTTGAGATGGTTTCCTGTGGACGGGACTCTCGCTGCTGTCTTGGATCCGCTTGAACTGAACTCTCGCGGCTGTGTTGGAGCCACTATGGATTGAACTTTCACAGTATCATGTTAGACCCGCTCGACATCCATTGCTTTCGGTCCCCTAGAGGTCCATCTGAGGTCCTCTCCAAGGTTTCTCATAGTCAGCATTGTCACTGGCGTCCCACTGGATGTGAATTCTCCCTGCCCACTGGGTGTGAGTTTTCCTTGCCCTTTTGTGGGTTCTTCCGAGGATGTTGTAGTCGTAATGATTTGTGCAGTCCTTTGAGACATTTGTGATTTGGGGCTATATAAATAAACATTGATTGATTGATTGATTGACTTCACCAGCATGTTCATGGCGAGTGCAAAGAGGGTGACCGTGATCGTACAGCCGGTGGTGATACCCTTTTCAAGCTTGTGCGAGTCAGAGATTGTTGTTTAAGAAGAGACGCTCAGGCAGAAGTTGGTGGGACGTAATGCCGACTCAGTGCTTCTTTGACCAACTTGAGAGATGTGATTCACAAACCTTCTGCTTGTCTCCACTGGTCTACTACATTGCCTTTCCTCCAGATTATCCTCAAGATTTTCCATATCCTGTTTAGTAGCGTTGGGCAATTATTGTACACTTTAAGGTACTCCACTGAGCCCCAGAGCAGAGCTCCACCACCTGGATTTCCTTCCAACTAGGTTCCTTTTCGTTGAACTCCGGGTCTGGTGCAGGTGGTTTCATCAGAGACCATCAGGGGCCTAGGTTTGCTGTCTGCTTTCATCCCTGTAGGTATTCTTGAAGTGGTAGTCAATCTCAGCTTTGGAGCAGGCAAGTTGACTGCCACGCTTGTATCCTAGCAACTTTTTTGTGAACCCAAATAGGTTTGCTAGACCACTCTTTTCTACTCGTCCTTTGCAACTTAGCTCTCCACAAAGTCATCAACCTCTTGCAGATTATGTAGCGTAACTCTGCAAGAGGTCCCCGCCTCTTTACTCGCAACCTTGAACTGAAAGGGACGGCGTGGCGCAGTGGGAGAGAGGCCGTGCGCAACCCGAGGGTCCCTGGTTCAAATCCCACCTAGTACCAACCTCGTCACGTCCGTTGTGTCCTGAGCAAGACACTTCACCCTTGCTCCTGATGGGTGCCGGTTGGCGCCTTGCATGGCAGCTCCCTCCATCAGTGTGTGAATGTGTGTGTGAATGGGTAAATGTGGAAGTAGTGTCAAAGCGCTTTGAGTACCTTGAAGGTAGAAAAGCTCTATACAAGTACAACCCATTTATAACCTTGAACTGCTGCTTCAAGCTTTTCAGATTCTGTATGATTGATCTTGCCAGCCCTGTTGGTGTTATGGTCTAAGGGGGTCTTCACGGCTAGCTATTCCTCTCGCCCAAACCTCTCTGCAGCCAGACTGATGATTATCGTGGTCATTGTCGTTCAGCTCCTCTTTTGGCAGTTGCCTCCAAAATGGTTTCATTGTGTTCTACTCCACAGAATTGTCTAAGAAAACAGTCATTAGTGAAAAATAACACAAAAACAACAATGTAACAAAACAAGATATTATTAGAGCAAGGGGGCAGAGGGCAAAGTATGCCTGGCTGAGCAACAGAGAGGGAGAGGTGTGCTGTTTGCACGGACAGACCAGAAGAGACCTCTATTTAATAATACAACTTTAACATTTGACAACCAAATAATAAAACAAGGTGACTTGGTAAAAAATCTGGGTATTATCTTTGACCCAACTCTCTCCTTTGAGTCACACATTAAAAGCGTTACTAAAACGGCCTTCTTTCATCCCCGTAATATCGCTAAAATTCGCTCCATTCTGTCCACTAAAGACGCCGAGATCATTATCCATGCGTTTGTTACGTCTCGTCTCGATTACTGTAACGTATTATTTTCGGGTCTCCCCATGTCTAGCATTAAAAGATTACAGTTGGTACAAAATGCGGCTGCTAGACTTTTGACAAGAACAAGAAAGTTTGATCACATTACGCCTGTACTGTATATACCTTTATATACATATATACATACATATATACCTGTACTGACTCACCTGCACTGGCTTCCTGTGCACTTAAGATGTGACTTGAAGGTTTTACTACTTACGTATAAAATACTACACGGTCTAGCTCCATCCTATCTTGCCGATTGTATTGTACCATATGTCCCGGCAAGAAATCTGCGTTCAAAAGACTCCGGCTTATTAGTGATTCCTAGAGCCCAAAAAAAGTCTGCGGACTGTAGAGCGTTTTCCGTTCGGGCTCCAGTACTCTGGAATGCCCTCCCGGTAACAGTTCGAGATGCTACCTCAGTAGAAGCATTTAAGTCTCACCTTAAAACTCATCTGTATACTCTAGCCTTTAAATAGACCTCCTTTTTAGACCAGTTGATCTGCCGCTTCTTTTTTTCCTCCTATGTCCCCCCCTCCCTTGTGGAGGGGGTCCGGTCCGATAACCATGGATGAAGTACTGGCTGTCCGGAGTCGAGACCCAGGATGGACCGCTCGTCGGGACCCAGGATGGACCGCTCGCCTGTATCGGTTGGGGACATCTCTACGCTGATCCGCTTGAGATGGTTTCCTGTGGACGGGACTCTCGCTGCTGTCTTGGATCCGCTTGAACTGAACTCTCGCGGCTGTGTTGGAGCCACTATGGATTGAACTTTCACAGTATCATGTTAGACCCGCTCGACATACATTGCTTTCGGTCCCCTAGAGGTCCATCTGAGGTCCTCTCCAAGGTTTCTCATAGTCAGCATTGTCACTGGCGTCCCACTGGATGTGAATTCTCCCTGCCCACTGGGTGTGAGTTTTCCTTGCCCTTTTGTGGGTTCTTCCGAGGATGTTGTAGTCGTAATGATTTTTGCAGTCCTTTGAGACATTTGTGATTTGGGGCTATATAAATAAACATTGATTGATTGATTGATTGACTTCACCAGCATGTTCATGGCGAGTGCAAAGAGGGTGACCGTGATCGTACAGCCGGTGGTGATGCCCTTTTCAAGCTTGTGTGAGTTGGAGATTGTTGTTCAAGAAGAGACGCTCAGGCAGAAGTTGGTGGGACGTAATGCCGATTCAGTGCTTCTTTGACCAACTTGAGAGATGTGATTCACAAACCTTCTGCTTGTCTCCACTGGTCTACTACACTGCCTTTCCTCCAGATCATCCTCAAGATTTTCCATATCCTGTGTAGTAGCGTTGGGCAATTATTGTACACTTTAAGGTACTCCACTCAGCCCCAGAGCAGAGCTCCACCACCTGGATTTCCTTCCAACTAGGTTCCTTTTCGTTGAACTCCGGGTCTGGTGCAGGTGGTTTCATCAGAGACCATCAGGGGCCTAGGTTTGCTGTCTGCTTTCATCCCTGTAGGTATTCTTGAAGTGGTAGTCAGTCCCAGCTTTGGAGCAGGCAAGTTGACTGCCACGCTTGTATCCTAGCAACTTTTTTGTGAACCCAAGTGGGTTTGCTAGACCACTCTTTTCTACTCGTCCTTTGCAACTTAGCTCTCCACAAAGTCATCAACCTCTTGCAGATTATGTAGCGTAACTCTGCAAGAGGTCCCCGCCTCTTTACTCGCAACCTTGAACTGAAAGGGACGGCGTGGCGCAGTGGGAGAGAGGCCGTGCGCAACCCGAGGGTCCCTGGTTTAAATCCCACCTAGTACCAACCTCGTCACGTCCGTTGTGTCCTGAGCAAGACACTTCACCCTTGCTCCTGATGGGTGCCGGTTGGCGCCTTGCATGGCAGCTCCCACCATCAGTGTGTAAATGTGTGTGTGAATGGGTAAATGTGGAAGTAGTGTCAAAGCGCTTTGAGTACCTTGAAGGTAGAAAAGCGCTATACAAGTACAACCCATTTATAACCTTGAACTGCTGCTTCAAGCTCTTCAGATTCTGTATGGTTGATCTTGCCAGCCCTGTTGGTGTTGTGGTCTAAGGGGGTCTTCACGGCTAGCTATTTCTCTCGCCCAAACCTCTCTGCAGCCAGACTGGTGATTATCGTGGTCATTGTCGTTCAGCTCCTCTTTTGGCAGTTGCCTCCAAAATGGTTTCATTGTGTTCTACTCCACAGAATTGTCTAAGAAAACAGTCATTAGTGAAAAATAACACAAAAACAACAATGTAACAAAACAAGATATTATTAGAGCAAGGAGGCAGAGGGCAAAGTATGCTTGGGTGAGCAACAGAGAGGGAGAGGTGTGCTGTTTGCACGGACAGACCAGAAGAGACCTCTATTTAATAATACAACTTTAACATTTGACAACCAAATAATAAAACAAGGTGACTCGGTAAAAAATCTGGGTATTATCTTCGACCCAACTCTCTCCTTTGAGGCACACATTAAAAGCGTTACTAAAACGGCCTTCTTTCATCCCCGTAATATCGCTAAAATTCGCTCCATTCTGTCCACTAAAGACGCCAAGATCATTATCCATGCGTTTGTTACGTCTCGTCTCGATTACTGTAACGTATTATTTTCGGGTCTCCCCATGTCTAGCATTAAAAGATTACAGTTGGTACAAAATGCGGCTGCTAGACTTTTGACAAGAACAAGAAAGTTTGATCACATTACGCCTGTACTGTATATACCTTTATATACATATATACATACATATATACCTGTACTGACTCACCTGCACTGGCTTCCTGTGCACTTAAGATGTGACTTGAAGGTTTTACTACTTACGTATAAAATACTACACGGTCTAGCTCCATCCTATCTTGCCGATTGTATTGTACCATATGTCCCGGCAAGAAATCTGCGTTCAAAAGACTCCGGCTTATTAGTGATTCCTAGAGCCCAAAAAAAGTCTGCGGACTGTAGAGCGTTTTCCGTTCGGGCTCCAGTACTCTGGAATGCCCTCCCGGTAACAGTTCGAGATGCTACCTCAGTAGAAGCATTTAAGTCTCACCTTAAAACTCATCTGTATACTCTAGCCTTTAAATAGACCTCCTTTTTAGACCAGTTGATCTGCCGCTTCTTTTTTTCCTCCTATGTCCCCCCCTCCCTTGTGGAGGGGGTCCGGTCCGATAACCATGGATGAAGTACTGGCTGTCCGGAGTCGAGACCCAGGATGGACCGCTCGTCGGGACCCAGGATGGACCGCTCGCCTGTATCGGTTGGGGACATCTCTACGCTGATCCGCTTGAGATGGTTTCCTGTGGACGGGACTCTCGCTGCTGTCTTGGATCCGCTTGAACTGAACTCTCGCGGCTGTGTTGGAGCCACTATGGATTGAACTTTCACAGTATCATGTTAGACCCGCTCGACATACATTGCTTTCGGTCCCCTAGAGGTCCATCTGAGGTCCTCTCCAAGGTTTCTCATAGTCAGCATTGTCACTGGCGTCCCACTGGATGTGAATTCTCCCTGCCCACTGGGTGTGAGTTTTCCTTGCCCTTTTGTGGGTTCTTCCGAGGATGTTGTAGTCGTAATGATTTTTGCAGTCCTTTGAGACATTTGTGATTTGGGGCTATATAAATAAACATTGATTGATTGATTGATTGACTTCACCAGCATGTTCATGGCGAGTGCAAAGAGGGTGACCGTGATCGTACAGCCGGTGGTGATGCCCTTTTCAAGCTTGTGTGAGTTGGAGATTGTTGTTCAAGAAGAGACGCTCAGGCAGAAGTTGGTGGGACGTAATGCCGATTCAGTGCTTCTTTGACCAACTTGAGAGATGTGATTCACAAACCTTCTGCTTGTCTCCACTGGTCTACTACACTGCCTTTCCTCCAGATCATCCTCAAGATTTTCCATATCCTGTGTAGTAGCGTTGGGCAATTATTGTACACTTTAAGGTACTCCACTCAGCCCCAGAGCAGAGCTCCACCACCTGGATTTCCTTCCAACTAGGTTCCTTTTCGTTGAACTCCGGGTCTGGTGCAGGTGGTTTCATCAGAGACCATCAGGGGCCTAGGTTTGCTGTCTGCTTTCATCCCTGTAGGTATTCTTGAAGTGGTAGTCAGTCTCAGCTTTGGAGCAGGCAAGTTGACTGCCACGCTTGTATCCTAGCAACTTTTTTGTGAACCCAAGTGGGTTTGCTAGACCACTCTTTTCTACTCGTCCTTTGCAACTTAGCTCTCCACAAAGTCATCAACCTCTTGCAGATTATGTAGCGTAACTCTGCAAGAGGTCCCCGCCTCTTTACTCGCAACCTTGAACTGAAAGGGACGGCGTGGCGCAGTGGGAGAGAGGCCGTGCGCAACCCAAGGGTCCCTGGTTCAAATCCCACCTAGTACCAACCTCGTCACGTCCGTTGTGTCCTGAGCAAGACACTTCACCCTTGCTCCTGATGGGTGCCGGTTGGCGCCTTGCATGGCAGCTCCCTCCATCAGTGTGTGAATGTGTGTGTGAATGGGTAAATGTGGAAGTAGTGTCAAAGCGCTTTGAGTACCTTGAAGGTAGAAAAGCGCTATACAAGTACAACCCATTTATAACCTTGAACTGCTGCTTCAAGCTCTTCAGATTCTGTATGGTTGATCTTGCCAGCCCTGTTGGTGTTGTGGTCTAAGGGGGTCTTCACGGTTGGTATTCCTCTCGCCCAAACCTCTCTGCAGCCAGACTGGTGATTATCGTGGTCATTGTCGTTCAGCTCCTCTTTTGGCAGTTGCTTCCAAAATGGTTTCATTGTGTTCTACTCCACAGAATTGTCTAAGAAAACAGTCATTAGTGAAAAATAACACAAAAACAACAATGTAACAAAACAAGATATTATTAGAGCAGGGAGGCAGAGGGCAAAGTATGCTTGGGTGAGCAACAGAGAGGGAGAGGTGTGCTGTTTGCACGGACAGACCAGAAGAGACCTCTATTTAATAATACAACTTTAACATTTGACAACCAAATAATAAAACAAGGTGACTCGGTAAAGAATCTGGGTATTATCTTTGACCCAACTCTCTCCTTTGAGTCACACATTAAAAGCGTTACTAAAACGGCCTTCTTTCATCTCCGTAATATCGCTAAAATTCGCTCCATTTTGTCCACTAAAGACCCCGAGATCATTATCCATGCGTTTGTTACGTCTCGTCTCGATTACTGTAACGTATTATTTTCAGGTCTCCCCATGTCTAGCATTAAAAGATTACAGTTGGTACAAAATGCGGCTGCTAGACTTTTGACAAGAACAAGAAAGTTTGATCACATTACGCCTGTACTGTATATACCTTTATATACATATATACATACATATATACCTGTACTGACTCACCTGCACTGGCTTCCTGTGCACTTAAGATGTGACTTTAAGGTTTTACTACTTACGTATAAAATACTACACGGTCTAGCTCCATCCTATCATGCCGATTGTATTGTACCATATGTCCCGGCAAGAAATCTGCGTTCAAAAGACTCCGGCTTATTAGTGATTCCTAGAGCCCAAAAAAAGTCTGCGGGCTGTAGAGCGTTTTCCGTTCGGGCTCCAGTACTCTGGAATGCCCTCCCGGTAACAGTTCGAGATGCTACCTCAGTAGAAGCATTTAAGTCTCACCTTAAAACTCATCTGTATACTCTAGCCTTTAAATAGACCTCCTTTTTAGACCAGTTGATCTGCCGCTTCTTTTCTTCCTCCTATGTCCCCCCCTCCCTTGTGGAGGGGGTCCGGTCCGATAACCATGGATGAAGTACTGGCTGTCCGGAGTCGAGACCCAGGATGGACCGCTCGTGGGGAACCAGGATGGACCGCTCGCCTGTATCGATTGGGGACATCTCTACGCTGCTGATCCGCCTCCGCTTGAGATGGTCTCCTGTGGACGGGACTCTCGCTGCTGTCTTGGATCCGCTTGAACTGAACTCTCCCGGCTGTGTTGGAGCCACTATGGATTGAACTTTCACAGTATCATGTTAGACCTGCTCGACATCCATTGCTTTCGGTCCCCTAGAGGGGGGGGGGGGTTGCCCACATCTGAGGTCCTCTCCAAGGTTTCTCATAGTCAGCATTGTCACTGGCGTCCCACTGGATGTGAATTCTCCCTGCCCACTGGGTGTGAGTTTTCCTTGCCCTTTTGTGGGTTCTTCCGAGGATGTTGTAGTCGTAATGATTTGTGCAGTCCTTTGAGACATTTGTGATTTGGGGCTATATAAATAAACATTGATTGATTGAAGAGACGATGCAGTTGCATTAATTCTCTAAGGAAAATTGAGTTATTTCCCGGACGTATAGTAAAAGTATCGATCCGTCATGCTAGTATCGATCTGATACCAATGACCACTTTGGTAGCAATACTATCGATACCTACACCAATACGCCCGCCCTTGGCACACATTCCAACATCTTATTTGTATTCAAGACAAAATGGTTTAGTTAAATACAATCACTGTGTGTTAACTGATTGTTTTCCAAGACATGAACACACATTTAAATCATTAGCCAGAACATTTGTTGGAATAATACCCAAAAGATTTGTCAGTGACAAATGGAAGTACCAAAACCTAATCAGCTCCAAAATAAATTTTGATGACTGGATAGTATTGTATCTCATTAATTGTTTTACACCTTCGTAAACAAATTACTTTCTTATTTTGAGAGGCATGAGCTAAATGTATATTGTCAGCTTAGGGATTCACAGCATCGTCTGAATCTATTAGTGTGAGGATCCCTACCTCATCATCCATCCTCATGTGAGACACTAGTGACAGTATACTCTTGACCCTGATTTTGCTGGCTCAGCAATATAACATCCATCGTGTTAGTGGGATGCTTCAGCAGTCTGAGTTAGCTAATTCATGTCACCAATTCCCAAAGTAGCACAGTTAAATTGTTTGTTGACGTAGTGTTGGGCTAATTTGTTCAACAGGATGGCTATATTTTGAAGGTCCAGCAAAATGTTTTTTTGTTTTTTTTCACAGATCATTATAATAGTCATCATTGGCATAGTTGATTACACAACTTTGTATTTCGACACTCACAAAAGTAAATATATACACCACCTGCCCCTCCTCACCCTGATTAAATACTCCTATTTCATTTAATAGTTAATTTAGTTCGAGCGAGAGTTTCTTTTAAATATTCTAGGTTAATTCCAAATCAACTTTTTTTTGTAGTGCATAACCCTAAATAAATCATGTAGACCAGTAGGTGCTAACAATTACTGCTTATCATCGATCCTTCAATTTTCTACCGCTTATTCCCTTTCGGGGTCGCGGGGGGCGCTGGCGCCTATCTCAGCTACAATCGGGCGGAAGGCAGGGTACACCCTGGACAAGTCGCCACCTCATCGCAGGGCCAACACAGATAGACAGACAACATTCACACTCACATTCACACACTAGGGACCATTTAGTGTTGCCAATCAACCTATCCCCAGGTGCATGTCTTTGGAAGTGGGAGGAAGCCGGAGTACCCGGAGGGAACCCACGCATTCACGGGGAGAACATGCAAACTCCACACAGAAAAAATATTTCACAAATATTCTTTGTCGAAAAAACAGAAGCTAAAATTAAGAATTAAATTAAAATGTATTTAATATTGTTTTCAATAAAAACAAATACTTTGATTTAAATTGTCAGGAAAGAAGAGGAATGCATTTAAAAGGTAAAAAGGTATATGTGTTTAAAAATCCTAATATCATTTTTATGGTTGTATTTTTTCTCTAAAATTGTCTTTCTGAATGTTATAAGAAGCAAAGTAAAAAAAATAAATGAATTAATTTAAACAAGTGAAGACCAAGTCTTTAAAAAATTTTCTTGGATTTTCAAATTCTATTTGAGTTTTGTCTCTCTTAGAATCAAAAATGTCGAGCAAAGCGAGACCGGGCTTGCTAGTAAATAAATAAAATTAAAAAAATAGAAACAGCTCACTGGTAAGTGCTGCTTTTTGAGCTATTTTTAGTACAGGCCAGCGGGCGACTCATCTGGTCCTCACGGGCTACCTGGTGCCTGCGGGCACCGTGTTGGTGACCCCTTCTGTACATCATCAAATTCTCATTTCTAAAGTATTTACTTATGGAGTCAGAGGAGTTGCACTGGACTGGTTAACAAGTTATTTACAACAACGACAACAATATGTTGAGATCGATGATCATAGGTCAGAATGTATGAATATTGAACGTGGAATTCCACACGGTTCCATTTTAGGACCCAAACTTTTTACTTTATACATAAATGATATTTGTGAGGTTTTTGAAAATTTTACAATGCGTATTATTTGCAGACGATACAAATGTATACTGTTCAGATGACTTGAAAATCTTAGCCGATAATATTGAAGAGGAAATGGTTAAACTAAAATTGTGGTTTGATATAAAGTATCTAAAAGCTTTTTTATTTTGAACAAGGTTAAATATAGTTTTCCGTTTAACACAATGAGAAGGTTGTATTGTTCAATTATTCTACCTTATTTCAATTATTGTGCAGAAATACGGGGAAATACATATAATAGCAACATAATGTCTTTATTTCTTTCACAGAAAAGAGCAATTTGTATCATTTTTAAAGTAGGACACAAATCCACTCTTCATTAGGTCAGGATTACTAAAACTAAAAGACATTGTAGAATTGAATACTCTATTAATGATGTTCAAAGCGAGAAATAAAGACCTTCCGAAGGACATACAACATTTATTTGTGTTCACATCTGAAGATGAGAACCACAGAAGGCCAAAAATCCAAGAGTGCGAACAAATTTGAAAAAAAATGTGCTTGTCTGTTGGTGTGAAAGCATGGAATTCTCTAAACAAAGACTTCAAAAGCTGTAAGAATATCTTTGAATTTAAAAAGAGTTATAAAAAGAGAAAACTGGGGATTATGTCAAACTGAATTTTGACTCAGATTGGACGTGACATTGTGAAAATGCTTAAAGGAAATATAAAAAGTATGTTGGAGTTCGGGTGTTGGTGGAGGGAACAGTTATAAAGTTATCGAAAATAATTTGTGTTAAAAAGGGGGCAGATAAATATAAGAATAGTATTCTTCCATCTGCTCCTATCTGATTATGAATAGAATAGAATAGAAAGTAATTTATTGATCCCTGGGGGAAATTCAGCACCACAGTTCGCTCACAATAAACAATAATAATAATCAATAATATATGACATATATTATATACAAACCCCGTTTCCATATGAGTTGGGAAATTGTGTTAGATGTAAATATAAACGGAATACAATCATTTGCAAATCCTTTTCAACCCATATTCAGTTGAATATGCTACAAAGACAACATATTTGATGTTCAAACTGATAAAAAAAAAAAAAAAAATTTGCAAATAATCATTAACTTTAGAATTTGATAACACGTTACAAAGAAGTTAGGAAAGGTAGCAATAAATAAAGTTAGAGGAATGCTCATCAAACACTTATTTGGAACATCCCACAGTTGTGCAGGCTAATTGGTAACAGGTGGGTGCCATGATTGGGTATAAACGCAGCTTCCATGAAATGCTAAGTAATTCACAAACAAGGATGGGGCGAGGGTCACCAATTTGTAAGCAAATCGTCGAACAGTTTTAGAACATTTCTCAACGAGCTATTGCAAGGAATTTAGGGATTTTACCATCTACGGTCCGTAAAATCATCAAAAAGTTCAGAGAATCTGGAGTAATCACTGCACGTAAGCAATGATTTTACGTACCGTTGATCCCTCTGAGGGTACTGCATCAAAAACAGACATCAGTGTGTAAAGGATATCACCACATAGGCTCAGGAACACTTCATAAAACCACTGTCAGTAACTACAGTTGGTTGCTACACCTGTAAGTTCAACTTAAAACTCTACTATGCAAAGCCAAACCCATTTATCAACAACACCAAGGAACACCGCTGGCTTGGCTGGGCCCAAGCTCATCTAAGATGGACTGATGCAAAGTGGAAAGGTGTTCTGTGGTCTGACGAGTCCATATTTCAAATTATATTTGGAAACTGTGGACGTGGTGTCCTCCGGAACAAAGAGGAAAATAACCATCCGGATTTTTATAGGCGCGAAGTTCAAAAGCCAGCATCTGTGATGGTATGGGGGTGTATTAGTGCCCAAGGCATGGGTAACTTACACATCTGTGAAGGCACCATTAATGCTGAATTGTCCGTACAGATTTTGGAGCAACATATGTTGTCATCAAAGCAACGTTATCATGGATGCCCCTGCTTATTTCAGCAAAACAATGCCAAGCCACGTGTTACAACAGCGTGGTTTCGTAGTAAAAGAGTGCGGGTACTTTCGTGGCCCGCCTGCAGTCCAGACCTGTCTCCCATCGAAAATGTGTGGCGCATTATGAAGCATAAAATACAACAGCGGAGACCCCGGACTGTTGAACGACTGAAGCTCTACATAAAACAAGGATGGGAAAGAATTCCTCTTTCAAAGCTTCAACTATTAGTTTCCTCAGTTCCCAAACGTTTATTGAGTGTTGTTAAAAGAAAAGGTGATGTAACACAGTGGTGAACATGCCCTTTCCCAACTACTTTAGCACGTGTTACAGCCATGAAATTCTAAGTTAATTATTATTTGGAAAAAAAAAAAAAGTTTATGAGTTTGAACATCAAATATCTTGTCTTTGTTGTGCATTCAATTGAATATAGGTTGAAAATGATTTGCAAATCATTGTATCTAACACAATTTCCCAACTCATATCGAAACGGGGTTTGTATATAATATATAATATATGAATAATATAAATATATTCTACATTTAACTCCAGTCAAGAAGGAACATAGGCATTATACAGTCTGATGGCTGTCGGTATGAAGGAAAATGTTTAAGAAACTAAAAAACAATGAAAGTGTCAATTGTTCGTGGCTTGTATTTATGCTTTTTCATGAAAGGAATAAAAATAAATGATGAATCAAAGAACCACCATTACATGTTATGTAGACCAGTGGTCCCCAACCTCTTTTTTACATCACGGACCGGTTTAATGGAGGCATTATTTTCAGGGACCGGCTTTCCACTCGTGCCATATAAATACAGCAAAAATAAGTGCATGAAAATTACAACTCACTATAACGCTGAATTAGTGGGAGCCCTGGGCTTGTTCCTTTGCAATGAGATGCAGATGGAAATCAGCCTTGGGCTACAATCCGTCACATTTATTCATTCATGTGCATTGTATCATGTCACAGAGTTATAAAAAATGGCAACTTACTATGAGGAGTTTTATTGTACATACCGTATTTCCTTCAATAGCCGCCGGGGGCGCTAATTAATTTAAAACCTCTTCTCACTCCTGCGCTTATTCAAAGCATGCCGTAAAAGTAAGCAGGCGCTAATCATTTTTAAACCTCTTCTCACCCCTGTGCTTACCAATGAGATTATTTTAGATTGTACCTAATGTCATGACTGTTTTTATTGACTATTGAGTATTTTATTGATTATGGGATAAGCAGCAGAAAATGGATGGATGATACTTTTTCGTCACTTATTGTTTGTCTTTGGTACACTAATGTGTTTTAGGCCATTGGTTCTTTGTTTTATTTTTGCAAAAATATATACAGTATATCTATTTTTATATTGCTATTTTTATCTTTGGTATGAAAATTATTAAGTAACAACATCTATTAGTATTTTTTGGTTCTTTGTTGTTGCTATTTTTGTATTATGACAATTTATTATTGGATCATGTTGTACTGCATTTTAATCGTTTGTTCTGTGGTTGTGTGATGTTTTTTGCCCGGACCCCAGGAAGAATAGTCTCCACTGCGGTGTAGACTAATGGGGATCCTTAATAAACTAAAACTAAAAATAAACAATGGCATGCAGTAAAAAATTGAGCGTGATAAAAAAATAAAAATAATACAAAATTATTCTGCGTCCGCGGCCCGATGGTTGGGGACCACTGCTCTACAGCATGTCATCGCGCCCACGTTTACTCCATACTGTCTGCGTGCCTGCCGGACGTATACATTTCGCTGCTTCTTATATGAGATTGCAATGCATACTTGGTCAACAGCCATACCTTTTACACTGATGGTTGTGATATAAACAACTGTAAAACTCTTACTAATATGCGCCACACTCTGTGAACCCACACCAAACACATTTCTGGAGAGCATTGGCTCTGTGGCACATTATAGACGCATAATAGGGATTACCCATAATGCCGTGCATCCGTGACTCTTGGATATACTATACACGTGGCCCGCAACCCCGCCCACCTCAACCAACGCACGTAAGAGTGTTAAATTGTTTTATATCACAACCATTAGTGTGATCTGTATGGCTGTGGAACAAGACCCCTAGTTTACATACAGTAAAGGCAAAAAAAAAAAAACTCTTCCGCCATTTTGAAAATAGCGGAAGGGGAAGCATCACTAGTGACATCACGAATTTGACCCGGCGGTAAAAGTAAGCATGCGCTTATTAATTCGGTGAGTGAGTTTTACCCGGCAGTAATTCAAGGCAGGCGCATATTACATGCCCGGCGGCTAATCAAGGAAATACGGTATCTCCAGCACCCCCTGCCACCCCAAAAGGGACAAACAGTAGAAAAAAGGATGGATGGATCTATAAACAAGCTTATTGGTGTGACTAGTGGGACGGGCAAACATGTATAAATAATTGAATGTTTTTCTGCGGCCCGGTAGCAAATGCCACACGGACCGGAACCGGTCCCCGGACCGATGGTTGGGGACCACTGATGATGGCCCCTTTAAAGGCCTACTGAAAGCCACTACTAGCGACCACGCAGTCTGTCATTCAACCTATAAAAAAAAAATCAGAAGAAATTACCCCTCAGGTTGTTTCACTACCAAAGTTGCACAACATTACTGTAGTCAAACCATCATCCTGACATCATGCAAGATTATAATTTGCAAGTCCTGAAAAAATGTGCAAAACTCCAAACCTACAAATGGGAAATTAAAGGCCTACTGAAAGCCACTACTACCCACTGATAGTTTATATATCAATGATGAAATACTAACATTGCAACACATGCCCTAAAATGTGCTCACACAGCTTTGATTAGCAGATTCAGCACTAAGAGGAAGCGACTAAAGCAGCCATAAAGCAATCCGTTCCTGACCCAGCATGACAACCACAGAGGATCGTATATGTGGATGTTGACAAAGGAGCACACGGAAAAACTCTCCTCTCAATTCACACATGCGCACAAATCGCCTCTTCGTAATGATTGCTATGGTTTGTGCGCGTGGGTGGTCACTGGCGGCTTTGTCACCTGGTGATAGTCCAACCGGAACATAGATTGTAGAATTCACTGACTGTGTTTTGAATGTCCATATCTTCCTACAGTCTTCTAACATGCACTATGCCACATATACAATTAATAACACAATATTTGGCATCTTACTAGGCCTTAAAATTCATAAAACATATCAGGCATATATGTTTCGATGATAAAAAAAAACTGTTAAGCGCATGGCTTCGATGGTTGTGTTCTCTCGAATACAGAAGGACAAGCAAAAAAAAAAAAAAACTCGGACACTAAACAAGCATGGAGCCATAAACCCAAAAAGTCAGCGAGGGTGAACAGGGAGATAGTCTATAAAAAGGGAAAAACACTTCAGCGTGGCAAAAACAAGACAAAACGAAGAGCGACCATTGACCCAGTAACTTGTGCTGGGTGACTGGAAAATATAAAGGGGAGTGATTAACCACAACAGCAGGTGGGAACACTAATTACTAAACAAGGGCAGGTGTGAAGAATTACTGCACATGGAAACCAACGGTAAACAAAAGGAAAGAGGGTGCAGCCAGGAAACAGACTCCATCCATCCATCCATTTTCTACCGCTTATTCCCTTTTAGGGTCGCGGGGGGCGCTGGCGCCTATCTCAGCTACAATCGGGCGGAAGGCGGGGTACACCCTGGACAAGTCGCCACCTCATCGCAGGGCCAACACAGATAGACAGACAACATTCACACTCACATTCACACACTAGGGCCAATTTAGTGTTGCCAATCAACCTATCCCCAGGTGCATGTCTTTGGAAGTGGAAGGGAACCCACGCATTCACGGGGAGAACATGCAAACTCCACACAGAAAGATCCCGAGCCTGGATTTGAACCCAGGACTGCAGTACCTTCGTATTGTGAGGCAGACGCACTAACCCCTCTGCCTCCGTGAAGCCCCGGAAACAGACTCAAACATTAAAAAAAAGCTACGAAACATAAATCATGCCAGGACCCGGGTAACGGATCATGACAAAAAACAGTTTTTAGTTGTGTGCCTGTCATGGGGGTCTTTTTCCGTTGAGCATTTGATGTTTACAAGTGATGTGCAGTTATGTCCAAAACCCAAAACCAGTGAAGTTGGCACGTTGTGTAAACGGTAAATAAAAACAGAATACAATGATTTGCAAATCCATTCATTTTCTACCGCTTATTCCCTTTCGGGGTCGCGGGGGGCGCTGGCGCCTATCTCAGCTACAATCGGGCGGAAGGCGGGGTACACCCTGGACAAGTCGCCACCTCATCGCAGGGCCAACACAGATAGACAGACAACATTCACACTCACATTCACACACTAGGGCCCATTTAGTGTTGCCAATCAACCTATCCCCAGGTGCATGTCTTTGGAAGTGGGAGGAAGCCGGAGTACCCGGAGGGAACCCACGCATTCACGGGGAGAACATGCAAACTCCACACAGAAAGATCCCGAGCCTGGGATTGAACCCAGGACTGCAGGACCTTCGTATTGTGAGGCAGACGCACTAACCCCTCTGCCACCGTGAAGCCCCGGAAACAGACTCAAACATTAAAAAAAAGCTACGAAACATAAATCATGCCAGGACCCGGGTAACGGATCATGACAAAAAACAGTTTTTAGTTGTGTGCCTGTCATGGGGGTCTTTTTCCGTTGAGCATTTGATGTTTACAAGTGATGTGCAGTTATGTACAAAACCCAAAACCAGTGAAGTTGGCACGTTGTGTAAACGGTAAATAAAAACAGAATACAATGATTTGCAAATCCATCCATTTTCTACCGCTTATTCCCTTTCGGGGTCGCGGGGGGCGCTGGCGCCTATCTCAGCTACAATCGGGCGGAAGGCAGGGTACACCCTGGACAAGTCGCCACCTCATCGCAGGGCCAACACAGATAGACAGACAACATTCACACTCACATTCACACACTAGGGCCAATTTAGTGTTGCCAATCAACCTATCCCCAGGTGCATGTCTTTGGAAATCCTTTTCAAATTATATTCAATTGAATGCACTGCAAAGACAAGATACTTAGCGTTTGAACTGAGAAATGTGGTTATTTTTTGCAAAAAATTAGCTCATTTGGAATTTGATGCTTGCAACATGTTTCAAAAAAGCTGGCACATGTGGCAAGAAAGACAAAGGCAATTTGGCGCCCCCTCCAAAGGACGGTGCCTGTTGGGAAAGCCGGCCCTGGTCCACATGTCCACAATGAAGCTCAGTGAACCAATATGTTCTGTTGTCGGTTGCTAAACACAAACTTTTATAACTTTTATAAACTTGAGTAAGAATCACTTTTTTTAACTTTTGTAAGTTGGTGCAATTGTTATTATTATTTGTTAAGCTTTTCAATTGTAACAAGTGTGGCTACTCTTCCCTAACCGTGTGTCATTGCAGTATACTGTATACATATGGGGAGTTCCAATTGTATTCCGGTAGAAGCATTTAAGTCTCACCTTAAAACTCATCTGTATAATCTAGCCTTTAAATAGACTCCCTTTTTAGACCAGTTGATCTGCCGCTTCTTTTCTTTCTCCTATGTCCCCCCCTCCCTTGTGGAGGGGGTCCGGTCCGATAACCATGGATGAAGTACTGGCTGTCCAGAGTCAACACCCAGGATGGACCGCTCGTCGGGACCCAGGATGGACCGTTCGCCTGTATCGGTTGGGGACATCTCTACGCTGCTGACCCGCCTCCGCTTGAGATGGTCTCCTGTGGACGGGACTCTCGCTGCTGTCTTGGATCCGCTTTGAACTGAACTCTCGCGGCTGTGTTGGAGCCACTATGGATTGAACTTTCACAGTATCATGTTAGACCCGCTCGACATCCATTGCTTTCGGTCCCCTAGAGGGGGGGGGTTGCCCACATCTGAGGTCCTCTCCAAAGTTTCTCATAGTCAGCATTGTCACTGGCGTCCCACTGGATGTGAATTCTCCCTGCCCACTGGGTGTGAGTTTTCCTTGCCCTTTTGTGGGTTCTTCCGAGGATGTTGTAGTCGTAATGATTTGTGCAGTCCTTTCAGACATTTGTGATTTGGGGCTATATAAATAAACATTGATTGATTGATTGATTGATATTTTGTAAAGCCCATTTCTATTGTTATTTTGCTGCTAATCTGCCTTTTCTTAAAGATGATGAAGTCTGAAATGACAGGACATACATCTTTGCATGGTATGTTAATAAACATCAACAACAACATCATTTGTGTAGAAATTAAAACCAATGGCATGACCCCGAGCAGGAGCAAACTAGCCCCTTTCACCAAATGGACTGGACTCTCAAACTATTAACTAGATCCACTTGACGTCCATTGCACCGGTCCCCCGGGCGAGGTGTTCTCATTGCAGCCCATTGGGTTGAGTTTTTCCTTGCCCTGATGTGGGATATGAGCCGAGGATGCCATTGTGGCTTGTGCAGCCCTTTGATCCATCCATCCATCATCTTCCGCTTATCCAAGGTCGGGTCGCGGGGGCAGCAGCCTAAGCAGGGAAGCCCAGACTTCCCTCTCCCCAGCCACTTCGTCTAGCTCTTCCCGGGGGATCCCGAGGCGTTCCCAGGCCAGCCGGGAGACATAGTCTTCCCAACGTGTCCTGGGTCTTCCCCGTGGCCTCCTACCAGCTTGACGTGCCCTAAACACCTCCCTAGGGAGGCGTTCGGGTGGCATCCTGACCAGATGCCCGAACCACCTCATCTGGCTCCTCTCGATGTGAAGGAGCAGCGGCTTTACGTTGAGTTCCCCCCGGATGACAGAGCTTCTCACCCTATCTCTAAGGGAGAGACCCGCCACCCGGCAGAGGAAACTCATTTCGGCCGCTTGTACCCGTGATCTTATCCTTTCGGTCATGACCCAAAGCTCATGACCATAGGTGAGGATGGGAACGTAGATCGACCGGTAAATTGAGAGCTTTGCCTTCCGGCTCAGCTCCTTCTTCACCACAACGGATCGATACAACGTCCGCATTACTGAAGACGCCGCACCGATCCGCCTGTCGATCTCACGATCCACTCTTCCCCCACTCGTGAACAAGACTCCTAGGTACTTGAACTCCTCCACTTGGGGCAGGGTCTCCTCCCCAACCCGGAGATGGCACTCCACCATTTTCTGGGCGAGAACCATGGACTCGGACTTGGAGGTGCTGATTCTCATTCCGGTCGCTTCACACTCGGCTGCGAACCGATCCAGTGAGAGCTGAAGATCCCAGCCAGATGAAGCCATCAGGACTTCATCATTTGCAGCCCTTTGAGACATTTGTAAATCTAGGGCTATACAAATATACTTAGATTTGATTTGATGCATGTTGGAAATGAGCAGTTTCATTATCTCAATGGCTGACTGAAACTTGAAACGTACTAGCTTTAAAAATGTGTCCACTCGTGTCGACTTCAGTCAAGAAACATACAATTCATCTTGGATAATGTTTACATATCAGCGTGGCTGTTGGTTGAATATTACTGAGCATTGGTGAATGACTTCTGGCGCTGGCGTTAATACAGCATGTGAGCAGGAACTTGTGGTAGTGGGAGAGGACAAACAAGTGGAGAATTGAGAACAGAAACTCTTGCGTTTCACTCTGATGCTTGAATTCCCCACACCGGAGGAGACTGTGTTGATTGCTTCCAACAGTCTGCAGAGGGACAGTTTGTGCTTACTGAGCAACGATTCCTGAGACGATAACGCACATTGGAAAGGCTTCTTGGGTTCCATCATGGGTAGATTCATTTGTGACAAATCGTGTCAACTCCGATCCCGGAGCACAGGATTGATTCACTGAAGGTAATGGAACGTTCTCTTTAAAGGGGAACATTATCACAATTTCCAGAGGGTTAAAAACAATAAAAATCAGTTCCCAGTGGCTTGTTTTATTTTTCTAAGTTTTTTTCAAAATTTTACACCTCCCGGAATATCCCCAAAAAAAGCTTTAAAGTTCTTGATTTTCGCTATTTGCGATGCGACTGTCCATTTCCCTGTGACGTCATACAGGGCTGCCAATACAAACAACATGGCGGTTACCACAGCAAGATATAGCGACATTAGCTCGGATTCAGACTCGGATTTCAGCGGCTTAAGCGATTCAACACATTACGCATGTATTGAAACAGATGGTCGGAGTATGGAGGCAGATAGCGAAAACGAAATTGAAGAAGAAACTGAAGCTATTGAGCGAATAGCTATTGACGCTATTCTGCCATAGCATGGGTGTACCTAATGAAGTGGCCCATAGCATGGCTGCCTTATTAGCATCGCCGGTAAAATGTGCGGACCAAACGATCAGGACTTTCGCATCTTGTGACACTGGAGCAACTTAAATCTGTCGATTGGTAAGCGTTTGTTTCGCATTAAATGTGGGTATCTAGTTTCAAATGTACATACAGCTAGCGTAAATAGCATGTTAGCATCTATTAGCTGGCAGTCATGCCGTGACCAAATATGTCTGATTAGCACATAAGTCAACAACATCAACAAAACTCACCTTTGTGATTTTGTTGACTTAATCGTTGCAAATGCATCTGCAGGTTATCCATACATCTCTGTGCCATGTCTGTCTTAGCATCGCCGGTCAAATGTGAAGACACTTTGGTATATTCATTGGGGGTCTGGCGGCAGATTTCTTGCCAGTGGTGCAACTTGAATCCCTCCCTGTTAGTGTTGTTACACCCTCCAACAACACACCGACGAGGCATGATGTCTCCAAGGTTCCAAAAAATAGTCGAAAAAACGGAAAATAACAGAGCTGAGACCCAGTGTTTGTAATGTGAAAATGAAAATGACGGGTGTATTACCTCGGTGACGTCACGTTCTTACGTCAATTACGTTAATTCGCCAAAATTCACCCATTTAGAGTTCGGAAATTGGTTAAAAAAATACATTGTCTTTTTTCTGCAACATCAAGGTATATATTGACGCTTGCATAAGTTTGGTGATAATGTTCCCCTTTAAAGGGGACCTGTGATTAGAAATTTGAATCCTTTTGGAGAGGGTGGGGCATGGTTTCTTTTGCAGTCTGGGAACGCCTCCATAAACGAATAGCTTGCAGACAGGCTCAAAAATTGGTTCATAAATGTGACGGAAAATTTACACCAAAGCATTACAGTAGATTTAGTGGCGCAGTGGGATAGTGGCCGTGCGCAACCCGAGGGTCCCTGCTTCTAATCCCACCTAGTACCAACCTCGTCACGTCCGTTGTGTCCTGAGCAAGACACTTCACCCTTGCTCCTGATGGCTGCTGGTTGGCGCCTTGCATGGCAGCTCCCTCCATCAGTGTGTGAATGTGTGTGTGAATGGGTAAATGTGGAAGTAGTGTCAAAGCGCTTTGAGTACCTTGAAGGTAGAAAATCACTATACAAGTACAACCCATTTATTATTTATCATATGTACCCTTCAACAGAAAATGCATGTGATGAATTAAATCTACCATCAAAGAAAAGTAGCAAAACGGGGGAATATCAAAAAGTGCCAGACAAGACAGCACCTGTGATTTAAATAAATACGAGGCGAAAGCTAGCACAATTATACATGTAGGAAATCAAGCTGCTTACTCCAAGCTAAGAAAAATGCTTCATATTTTAATATTTGACATTTTCAAACAGTATGAATGTCAATGACCATTTAACTTTTTATTACAATGATACATGCCATGGTGCAATTCCTCCAACTATCTTGCCGATTGTATTGTACCATATGTGCCGGCAAGAAATCTGCGTTCAAAGGACTCCGGCTTATTAGTGATTCCCAAAGCCCAAAAAAAGTCTGCGGGCTATAGAGCGTTTTCCGTTCGGGCTCCAGTACTCTGGAATGCCCTCCCGGTAACAGTTCGAGATGCCACCTCAGTAGAAGCATTTAAGTCTCACCTTAAAACTCATTTGTATACTCTAGCCTTTAAATAGACTCCCTTTTTAGACCAGTTGATCTGCCGTTTCTTTTCTTTTTCTTCTATGTCCCACTCTCCCTTGTGGAGGGGGTCCAGTCCGATCCGGTGGCTATGTACTGCTCGCCTGTGTATCGGCTGGGGACATATCTGCGCTGCTGATCCGCCTCCGCTTGGGATGGTTTCCTGCTGGCTCCGCTGTGAACGGGACTCTCGCTGCTGTGTCGGATCCGCTTTGGACTGGACTCTTGCGACTGTGTTGGATCCATTATGGATTGAACTTTCACAGTATCATGTTAGACCCGCTCGACATCCATTGCTTTCCTCCTCTCCAAGGTTCTCATAGTCATCATTGTCACCGATGTCCCACTGGGTGTGAGTTTTCCTTGCCCTTATGTGGGCCTACCGAGGATGTCGTAGTGGTTTGTGCAGCCCTTTGAGACACTAGTGATTTAGGGCTATATAAGTAAACATTGATTGATTGATATATATCATGCCTTTTTCCAGCGAAATTACACCACATACATTTTCAAAGTAAAGGTAGAATGTGTGGAATTCTGAAGTCCACTATTGATGGTTATCTCGTTAATTCTTGTGAGAATAATCTTTGTTTCTTGTGTAATGTATTTTTGATAGTAATATTAACTACACATAAACACAAATGGTTTGGGTTTTGCCAGCAACCTTCTTATAAAGACTTGGCCAAGTGCTGTATGCAGGGGGCAGTGAAATATGAATATATTTACTATATTAAAGTGTTAAATCACTGGAACATTTCTCATTAGATGTTTACATACGAATGCTGGAAGAAAATTGCCCAACAAGATGGAATCTTGTGTTGATGGGTCATAGTTGGGTTCCTGGCTTTAGATGTATTTCAGGAAAACTAATTAACTGATGCAGTACATTTCCTCAGTCTGGGGACTCATTTATTATACTCCAAGGCTGAACTATAGTACAGTACTCATGTAAATTTAAGCCTCAGTGTTTCTGGCTCAGTATAGACAATTTTTATTGAACTATTATTTAATAATTTAACAACTCTTTGATGTGAGCCATCAGCTCAAACATTGTCACCATACTCTTGTTTTTAAGTTTTTCCGCACTTGCTCCCTAAAATCAAGTGGGAACTTGTAATTCTATTATTGTTGTACATTCACTACAGACACTATTGTATATGTACTGTACATTTACATGTACTTGTGTCCATTAATTAGCTGCTTCTAGAAAAACAAGGCAGCTGACAGCAGCAAAAAAAGTAGTGTTGTTCTAACTTTGAAAATGTAAGAACTTGGATGTCGGCATCAGTTCTTGTTCAGACTAATGGAAGCAACACACACACACACACACACACGCGTTTAAAGACATTTGGTTGAACAAAGATTAGTCGAGCAAACTTACAACAATTGTGGCTATTTGGCAGAGAAAGTGTCCTCAAAGGGGAATTGTACTTTTTTTCAATTTTACCTAAAGTTCACAATCATTATGAAAGACATGACGACAGATGTATATAAGTAATGCATTCTTAATAATATATACAGTGGGGCAAAAAGTATTCAGTCAGCCAGCGATTGTGCAAGTTCTCCCACTTAAAATGATGACAGAGGTCTGTAATTTTCATCATAGGTACACTTCAACTGTGAGAGACAGAATGTGAAAAAAAAAAAATCCAGGAATACACATTGTAGGAATTTTAAATAATTTATTTGCAAATTATGGTGGAAAATAAGTATTTGGTCAACCATTCAAAGCTCTCACTGATGGAAGGAGGTTTTGGCTCAAAATCTCACGATACATGGCCCCATTCATTCTTTCCTTAACACGGATCAATGGTCCTGTCCCCTTAGCAGAAAAACAGCCCCAAAGCATGATGTTTCCACCCCCATGCTTCACAGTAGGTTTGGTGTTCTTGGGATGCAACTCAGTATTATTTGTCCTTCAAACACGACGAGTTGAGTTTATACCAAAAAGTTCTATTTTGGTTTCATCTGACCACATGACATTCTCCCAATCCTCTGCTGTATCATCCATGTATCCATTTTGGTATAAACTCAACTCGTCGTGTTTGGAAGAAGAAGAATACTGAGTTACATCCCAAGAACACCATTCCTACTGTGAAGCATGAATGTGGACAAATCAATTACAGACCTCTGTCATCAAAACGAGGCGAGCGTGCAGCCAACTTGGTGAAGCAAAACCAGTAAACACTTTACAGTCTGCACCATACTGAAAAAATAGTTTTAAAGGCTATCATTTTGATTGATTGATTGATACTTTTATTAGTAGATTGGACGGTTCAGTACATATTCCGTAAAATTGACCACTAACTGGTAACACCCAAATACGTTTTTCAACTTTTTTAAGTCAACTTGTCCAGGTTAATCAATTCATGGTAGCCAAGTCTGTGAAAATCATTTCTAAACAGCAAACTTTCATTTATGAAAATATAAAGAAGCTGCTGATGGTGTGATTGACAGAGAATGAGCTCTCAGAAAACACACTTTAAAGTGTGACCGTTGATGTCCACTGGATCCGAAACAGCTGCAGAACGGCACCCGCACAACGGCAGACACTTTCTGTTTTTATTCAAGTCAAAGTTGTCCGTTTCCACCGCCTGCGGAATGTCACCGACATGCCGTTGCTTTCCAGCGCTAAATATACGCAGAGTTTTTATTATTTGCCGGACGCCGCAAGAAACTTGTTCAATTTAGCTAAAATCTGCTTGTGTCGGACAGGAAGTCATGCACCGACCAAATATAAATTACCCGGTGTACTTTCAAGATAAAAACACCTTTTTCAAGTTGAATTGCATTTTACACTTTGAAACGTCCTAATGGGCAGTGATGGACATGAAGTGAACTTTTCAAAGGTTTTTAAACTTAGTTATTTCTTGTTGACACAAATGGATAAATACATGCTTATTCTGGAGGTCCAAAAGTAAAGAATAATGTACACGTGCAACCCGGGCAGCTATCAATCAATCAATCAATCAATGTTTACTTATATAGCCCTAAATCACTAGTGTCTCAAAGGGCTGCACAAACCACCACGACATCCTCGGTAGGCCCACATAAGGGCAAGGAAAACTCACACCTGTTTTGACGTGTTGGTCAGCTTTAGGGGCATGTAGAGTTGGGTGTCATCAGCATAACAGTGAAAGCTAACACCGTATTTGCGTATGATGTCACCTAGCGGCAGCATGTAGATGCTGAAGAGTGCAGGGCCAAGGACCGAACCCTGGGGAACTCCACACGTTACCTTAACATAGTCCGAGGTCACACTGTTATGGGAGACACACTGCATCCTATCAGTAAGATAAGAGTTAAACCAAGACAGGGCTAAGTCTGACATACCAATTCGTGTTTTGATACGTTCTAATAAAATATTATGATCGACAGTATCGAAAGCAGCGCTAAGATCGAGGAGCAGCAACATAGATGACGCATCAGAATCCATCGTTAGCAATACATCATTAGTCATTTTTGCGAGGGCTGTCTCCGTGGAGTGATTTGCGCTGAAACCGGATTGAAAGGTTTCACATAGATTGTTAGACACTAAGTGTTCATTTAACTGCTCCGCAACAATTTTTTCAAGGATTTTTGAAATAAAGGGAAGGTGAGACACCGGTCGGTAGTTTACCATGAGGTCAGGATCGAGGTTAGGTCTTTTAAGAAGAGGATGAATAACCGCTTTTTTGAATGCTAGGGGAACAGTGCCCGAGGAAAGTGATAAGTTTATAATATTTAGCACTGATGGACCTAATAATACAAAGAGCTCCTTGATCAGTTTCCCAGGAAGAGGGTCAAGTAAGCATGTTGTCTGTTTTATTCCATTTACACGTTGTAACAATTCCTCTAATGTTATTTCCTCAAAACGAGAGAAACTATTTTGGAGGGCAGTATCCGCCGTATATACAATCGTGTCAGTGTTAATAGAACCCCGTTGTAGCTGGGACGCATTGTCTTTAATCTCCTTTCTAATGACTTCAATTTTCTTACTAAAGAATTGCATAAAGTCATCAGCTGAGTGGGTGGAGCTACTGGAAGGGGTCCCTTGTTGGGTTAGCGATGCTACCGTACTAAACAAAAATTTAGGATCGTTTTTATTACGGTGGATGAGATTTGAGTAATATTTAGCTTTAGCTAAGGTAAGCATGCGTTTATAAGTTATTAAACCATCACTAAATGCTTGATGGAGCACCTCAAGTTTAGTCGTGCGCCATTTGCGTTCCAGCTTTCTACATAATAATTTCTGAGCTCTAGTTTCTTCTGTAAACCACGGGGTGCGCTTTTTTGGAGCCTTTTTTAACTTTAGCGGTGCTATGTTATCAATGGTTTCGCGCAGGGTGTCGTTAAAGTTGTTAGTGAGGTTATCAATAGAGCCCACATACTTTGGGAATGGTGCCATTACCGAGGGCAGTAGGTCAGCAAGAGTTGTCGTTGTGGCCGTATTAATGTTGCGGCTGCTATAGCAGTTATTATTATTATTAGTTTGACGAACATGTGTCTGAACCTCGAATTTTATATGGTGGCCTCGGTCAAATATCAGCTGTAATGGGGACTAGGAAAGCAGAGTAGTGGTTGTTGTGACACGTTCGCCAGGGATGATATTACAATCAATCAATCAAAGTCTATTTATAGAGGCCTTAATCACACATGACTCAAAGGGCTGTACAAACCACAATGACATATTTGGCTCTGATCCCACATCAGGGGAAAAAAAAAAACTCAACCCAAAGGGCACAATGTGAAACCAGACCTCCTCCCCACAGGTGACCGGTGCAATTGATGGGGAGTCGATACGGTTAATAACGTGAGAGTTTAGTACATAGATAAGAATGTAGATAAGTCAGCAGCACAGAAACTCCACCAATTGATGCACAGAGTAGTGGTCCATCCTGGGTCCCAACTTGGAACTGATCCGTGGCCACCTGACTGTATAATGCATATGTTCCTTCATGACTGCACTTAAATGTATAATATATGTAGAATACATTTGGATTATTCATATATTATATATATGATATATGTTGTATATTATTTATTATCATTATTGTCTATTGTGAATGTGAATGTTGTCTGTCTATCTGTGTTGGCCCTGCGACGAGATGGCGACTTGTCCAGGGTGTACCCTGCCTTCCGCCCGATTGTAGCTGAGATAGGCGCCAGCGCCCCCCGTGACCCTGAAAGGGAATAAGCGGTAGAAAATGGATGGATGGATGGATGGTCTATTGCAGGGGTCACCAACAAGTAAGGACCAGATGAGTCGCCCGCTGGCTTGTTTTAAAAATAGCTCAAATAGCAGCACTTACCAGTGAGCTGCCTATCCATCCATCCATTTTCTACCGCTGCCCGGGTTGCACCTGTACATTATTCTTTACTTTTGGACCTCCAGAATCAGCATGTAAATATTTATCCATTTGTGTCAACAAGAAATAACTAAGTTTAAAAACCTTTGAAAAGTTCACTTCATGTCCATCACAGACAACATTCACACTCACATTCACACACTAGGGCCAATTTAGTGTTGCCAATCAACCTATCCCCAGGTGCATGTCTTTGGAAGTGGGAGGAAGCCGGAGTACCCGGAGTACCCGGAGGGAACCCACGCATTCACGGGGAGAACATGCAAACTCCACACAGAAAGATCCCGAGCCTGGATTCGAACCCAGGACTGCAGGACCTTCGTATTGTGAGGCAGACGCACTAACCCCTCTTCCACCGTGAAGCTTAAGGTTCACACACTTAGAGCTGCCTATATTTTTTTTAATTTGATTTATTTTCCAGCAAGCTTGTCCTGCTTTGCTGGATATTTTTGATTCTAAGAGAGACGAAACTCAAATAGAATTTGAAAATCCAAAAATATATTAAAAAGACTTGGTCTTCTCTTGTTTAAATAAATTCATTCATTTTTTTAACTTTCAGAAAGACAATTTTAGAGAAAAAAATACAACCTTAAAAATGATTTTAGGATTTTTAAACACATATACCTTTTTACCTTTTAAATTCCTTCCTCTTCTTTCCTGACAATTTAAATCAATGTTTGAGTATTTTTTTTATGTATTTATTGTAAAGAATACCAAATACATTTTAATTAAATTCTTCATTTTTGCTTCTGTTTTTTTCGACCAAGAATATTTGTGAAATATTTATTCAAACTTATGATTAAAATTCAAAAAAATATTTCCGGCAAATCTAGAAAATCTGTAGAATCAAATTTAAATCTCATTTCAAAGTCTTTTGAATTTATTTTAAAATTTTTGATCTGGAAAATCTGGAAGAAATAATGATTTGTCTTTGTTAGAAATATAGCTTGGTCCAATTTGTTATATATTCTAACAAAGTGCAGATTGGATTTCAACCTATTTAAAACATGTCATCAAAAATATATATTTATTGTGAGAAATCATTAAGATGATCAGTGTTTCCACAAAGATAAATATTATTAATTTAAATAATAACATAGAGTTCAAATAAATTGAGCAAATTGTCTATTTCCGGCAATTTATTTAAGTGTGTATCAAACTGGTAGCCCTTCGCATTAATCCGTACCCAAGAAGTAGCTCTTGGTTTCAAAAAGGTTGGTGACCCCTGGTCTATTGTCTATTGTGAGCAAACTGTGGTGCTGAATTTCCCCCAGGGATCAATAAAGTGCTTTCTATTCTATTCTATAACTTCTCCACACAGGAGAGGGGGGCAGAATAGAAAAGAGAGATAGCAGATCAACTGGTCTTATAAAGGTCAATTATCACGTGTAGACGAGGTCGGGTCGAGGTTTTGTTCTTCCGGAATGCGAGACAGACCTTTCCGGACCAAGATGGGAAATGATTTATTTATCATGAATCATAAAAAACACTCGACAAACAAATCGGATGCGTACCAGTCGCACGCGGAAGCTAAAGCTAAACACTTAGCGCAGAAAACAAAAGAATTACGTAGTATGGCTTGAATTAAACATTTGGCATAAACTGGATACAAGGCAAAAACTAATGTAGACAGGTTGCATGCAGCAAACACAATGAAGGCAGAACGAGTGATAACAAAGGTAGGCTTAAATAGAATCTCTGATGAGTAACAGGTGTGCGTCCAAGGCAGGTGAAAATCAAGTAATTATGGTGACGAAACAAACTCACAGGTACACAAGCAATAAAAAAAAGGAGTCCAAAACTAACAGAAAACACAAAAACAAGATCCGGACAACGGATCATGACATCAATTTAAAGGCTAGAGTATACAAATGAGTTTTAAGATGGGACTTAATAGCTTATTCTGATGTAGCATCTCTAACTGTTACCGGTTGGGCATTCTTGAGTACTGGAGCCTGAATAGAAAACGCTTTATAGCTCGCAGACTTTTTGTGAGTTCTGGGAATCACTAATAAGCCAGAGTTCTTAGAACGTAGATTCCTGGCTTGGAAATATAGTACAATACAATCAGCAAGTTAGGATGGAGCTAGACCGTTTAGTATTTTATACGTTAGTAGTAAAACCTTTGTGGAGAGACGGAGCCGACGGGCCGACAGCGGGGTAGGGGTCCTACTCAAGATGGTGGCCAGGAGGCGGAGTGTGCGGCGGGGCAGAGAGGCAGGGCGCGCTTGGAGAGACGCTGCAGCAATCAGAGTCAGGTGCGTAAACCACACACCTGCTCTCAATCCCTGCATCTTCTCCTGCAGTTTAAAAGGGGAGAATGAGGAGTGATCGGGGCAGATCACGGAGGAGAATTGACGGCAAAAGACGGCGAGAGCGACCAGAAGGAAGACGAAGCCACCGGCCACCGAAAGGCGTGCCGAAAAGAGCGGCAAAGGAGGTCGCGGCGGAAATCGGCGCGACCGACTGTGACGCAACAATGTTTATTGAAATAATAAACGAGTGTCAAACTTACTACGAGGCGTCTTGTATAGATGGTCCAGGCAACCCGCACGATGACGGCTGGAAACGTGTCACAACCTTAAAGTCGCATCTTAAGTGTTTTTGCTTGCTACAAAAAATAAAGTTATTTGTCAAGGCAAAGCTGTCGTTGTGTTGTCGTTCGGCACCGGTTATTAATGACAAGACAGAGTTTATTTGCTTCGTAACATAATAACATGAATGGTCTTGCTCAAGGACACAACGGACGTGAAGGTGGGAATCGAACCAGGAACCCTGAGTTTGCTGGCACAGCCGGTCTCACAACCACACCACCGCGTCCCTTGGATATTGACCGGCAGCACGACTACCTGTTCTTTAAGTGCAGCATTTTAGCTCATCTGTGTTTGTTAGTTTAGCCGCGGCAGTTTGCCAGCTCTGATGAATCTTTTCACTGGATTCTTTTAGCGCTAGCTAATTAAGAGATTGACTGTGCTTTGATTGCTGTAGTGTCCTTGTCCACTAACGGTCTATTGTAGGATTGCAAGCTTGTCAAATCAATCATTGATTTGATGTTCATTATTCCCTCGTATTAGTATGAGTGTGTGTACCACAGTAGCGGTGTGTGTGTGTGTGTGTGTGTGTGTGTGTATTCCTATCGAATATCAAGTTCAATTTAATGTGCTGCTAGTTGCTGCTTTCAGGGCAGCACGGAGGAAAAGGGGTTAGGGCATCTGCCTCACAATACGAAGGTCCTGAGTAGTCCTGAGTTCAATCCCGGGCTTGGGATCTTTCTGTGTGGAGTTTGCATGTTCTCCCCGGGTACTCCAGCTTCCTCCCACCTCCAAAAACATGCACCTGGGAATTAGTTGATTGGCAACACTAAATTAGTGTGTGAATGTGAGTATGAATGTTGTCTATCTGTGTTGGCCCTGCGATGAGGTGCGTCCAGAGTGTAAACCACCTTCCGCCCGAATGCAGCTGAGATAGGCTCCAGCGACCCCAAAAGGGACAAACGGTAGACAATGGATGGATGGATAGTTGTTGCTTTCATTAGCAAGAAGTTACAAGATATCACAGAATGTGATATCAAAACTCCAATTACCGATACATGGTAATTTTATGAAATTATTAAATTATTTGAACCATTACATCATTCAAATAAGTAACTGTGAGGTTAAGCTCGATAGTAACTTTGCAAGCACGGACACTTTTGCCCATGACATTTTCACACTTCAAACACAAATATTTCAGACCTTTCACATCGTTTGCGTCCATGTGCTCAACTCATAGTTAAAATGGAAATGTATCAAGTGTAAATGCAAATACTAAACAATACTGTACAGCACTGCAGCTCACGCTGTAAATAAATCTTCCCTAAGAGCTGTTTGTATTGATTACTGCCCACGCTCTGTAGTAAAAATCACTGCTGTATCGACCTCTCAGGTGGATCCCAGATGGATGCATGAGATGTTCTGGGAAGACTCCAGACACAGCACAAATGTTGCCTTTGCTTTCATGACTACCTCGACAGGTATCAGCAGAGGTCATTTTAGAGCCCTGTAGGCAAAAATCCACATAGGCCCCTCCGTACATAATGTATATTTAATAACCTGGCAACAAAACAATTGGAATGTCAATGTAAACATTGTAATATCAATAGTGAGAATAAATATGCACCTTTTTACCAACAAACATAAAAATGCAATTCTTAATTAATTTTTGATGCACTGGTAATAATTAGTGGAAGCGAGTTATGGGAGCTCTGCACCAGCCTACCACTGCCATTGCATTTGTCTCCCTTGGATATTGACAAGCAGCACGACTACCTGTTCTGTAAGTGCATAGTTAAAATTGAGCTGAACATTACAAGAACTAAAAAAAAAGCAATTAGATTGACAATTGTATCAATGTGAGCAGAATATATATATATATATATATATATATATATATATATATATATATATATATATTAGATTAGATTAGATAGATTAGATAGTACTTTATTTATTCCGTCAGGAGAGTTCCTTCAGGAAAATTACAATTTTCAGCACAATCCCATTCAAGATCAGACAAACATTACAGGGAGACAGAACAGGATCGCTGACGGGTCTGCCGGCTTCCAGCGCCCCTTACAAAAAAGATGACATACAGGTAAACAAGGGGGGAGAGAAAAAAAATAGAAGATTAAAATGAAATAAAATAATAAAAATAAAAAATCGGTCTTAGCCTAGGCCCTGGAGTGGGGGTGCAGACTGAGGCCAAGGGAAAAGAACAACTGATAGCCATAGTACACATCCCTCTTACATGTGTGTAAGAGGGAAACATCAAACATCAAAGAACACAAAGGACATTAAAGACATTAAAGCAGCAGATACAACCAGACACTTTTACATACAGCTATGAATGAAAAGTAAAAGAAACATATCCACTGTGGTGGCCTCTGTGGTGTTCCACGCCATCGTCCGCTAGGGAGGAGGGAGCATGGCCAGAGACAGGAGCAGACCCAACAAAGCAACCAAGACAGCCGACTCCACTCTCGGCCAGTGTCCAGTCCGCATGGATGAGCGAGGATACGTCCAAGGTGACTGAGGTGTCCGACACCTGCTCACCCAGCCAAGACACCGCGAAGCCTCTCCGTCCCAGCGCTCAGTGCTAGCTCCGCAGTCCTGTCCCCTCATCCGCATCTCCTCCAGTCCCTCCAAACAGACTCTGGTGTAGCAGACACCCAGCAGCTGGTCTCCATGGCCAAAAGGCTCCCGGGAGGCAGATCCAGAAGTCCACAAAAAAAGCACCACAGAGGTCACGAAAGTGCCACCCCTTGTCACACAGTCCCAAAGGGTCCCGGACCAAAATGCAAAAAAATATAATAACACATGAAAACAAGAGGGAAACACAAAAGGATGACACAAGAGCACAGAGCTCCTGCCTACAGCAGCCACTACAGCAGCGCCATCTTGGGAAAAAAAAAATAAAAAATAATAAATAAATAAAAAAATAAAAATAAAATATATATATATATATATATATATATATATATATATCTTGATTGGATTATCCAGAGAATAGTGCTCGATACCGTGGTAGAGCGCAATATTTCATGAGGGGTTCCCTCAATCATCAGATGATGATTGAGGGAACCCCTCATGAAACAGTTCTGTAGAGATGAAGTAGTCTTGTGATTTTTCCCACACATATATATATATATATATATATATATGTATAGTCAATAAATTCATGGTCCTTGACAACCGTAAAATGTTCTGATCCAAACTGTTCTCAACAAGAAGAAGGCTGCCTTTAGGACCAGAGACAGGGAGTAAATAAAGACAACACAGCGTGGGCTAAAACTGTGCCTAAAGGGGCAAAGGAGAACTATCGGAGGAAAGTGGAGAGGAAACTAGAGGTGAACGACATGAGAGATTCATTTTTGATTTACTGGTAATAATTAGTGGAAGCGAGTTATGGGAGCTCTGCACCAGCCTACCACTGCCATTGCATTTGTCTCCCTTGGATATTGACAAGCAGCACGACTACCTGTTCTGTAAGTGCAGAGTTAAAATTGAGCTGAACATTACAAGAACTAAAAAAAGCAGTCAGATTGACAATTGTATCATTGTGAGCAGTTTATATATATATATATATATATATATATATATATCTCTCTCTATATATATATATATATATATATATATATATATATATATATGTCTTGATTGGATTATCCAGAGAATAGTGCTCGATACCGTGGTAGAGCGCAATATGTAGGTGTGGGAAAAAATCACAAGACTACTTCATCTCTACAGATCTGTTTCATGAGGGGTTCCCTCAATCATCAGGAGATTTTAATGGAAGCATTCACATACAATGGTTTATATAGGGCACAGAGTGGGTGGGTACAGGCAGGCGTAGGGTGTGGTGATTGGCTCATGTGTTACCTAGGAGGTGTTTCCGTCTGTGGCGGCATGTTGAAATGATTTCACTGCGCTTGTTGAGGGATGATAGATCTGGATGATATATAATAAACAGTTTCTCTTTTAAGCATAGGTTGCATCTTTTATTACCACTGTTGTAAGGTGTGCTGGATGCAAGAAAACGGCCTACGGATCACGATTGAAGCCAACAAGCAAACCGTCAACTTCCTCGACGTCACTTTCAACCTGAGAAATAACAGCTACCAACCATTCACGAAACCCAACACAACACTCCAATACGTGCACCATGACAGCAACCACCCATCCACCACCACGATTGAGGGAACCCCTCATGAAACAGTTCTGTAGAGATGAAGTAGTCTTGTGATTTTTTCCCACACCTACATATATCTATATATATATATATATATATATATATATATATATATATATATATATATATATATATATATATATATATATATATATATATGTATATATATATATATATATATTTATATATATGTATATATATATATATATATATATATATATATATATATATATGTATATATATATATATATATATATATATATATATATATATATTGACAACCGTAAAATGTTCTTATCCAAACTGTTCTCAACAAGGAGAAGGCTGCCTTTAGGACCAGAGACAGGGAGTAAATAAAGACAGCACAGCGTAGGCTAAAACTGTGCCTAAAGGGGCAAAGGAGAGCTACAGGAGGAAAGTGGAGAGGAAACTAGAGGTGAACAACATGAGAGATGTCTGACATGGTGTGAAAAGCATCCCTATACACACACCATAATAATACTCGCATGTTGAAGCACATTATGTCTGACTACAGTACAACCGATCAAGAGGAGCGGTTTCGTAGCTTACCAAAGTCGTACTAAGACATTTTGACACATTTTTGCGAGCCGTGTGTAATGGTCTATATTCTAAATGAAACATCAACGTTTTGGGCCTGCTTGCAAGCCTTTTTTCACAGTCCACACTCATCTGTGATGTGTGACTGCCATCTATCAGTCACACTTACCATTACACCATGTACAAAATAGAATTGCTTCGAGGTTGGTACGCGCAACCAGAATCAATCCCTATATTAGGCGCATTGGGCTATGAGGGGTACTGTCGATTTTTTCGAGAAAATGAAAGGATTTGAACTGCGCCTTATAGTCCGAAAAACATGGTTTTGTAATTCCTTCAAACAGAAGCGCTTTTTAAACCCCATCCTTTTATCTATTTTGCACACTCTCTACCCTATTCCAGTTGACAAAAGGTATACTCCAACCTGGACTGATCAGTCAGTTGTAGTTGTGAACACCATTCTGCTTTGGATGTGCACTGTTACACTATCAATGGCTTTACTTTTTTTAAATCTACAAAATACTGTTAAAATACTTGGACATGTAGTATAAATACAGGAATCAATTATGATGTAATATTAGTTTCTCAAAATTGATTTTTTGTTCTTTTTTACGTCAGTCTTGCTTTTTCCCTGCCATTAACCTCCTGGGTATTTTGTTCATTATTTATCTATACATAGTGCAATTGTTCGTGCACAATATGTACCGTATTTCTCGGCCTATAAATCACAGTTTTTTTCATGGTTTGGCCAGGGGTGCGACTTATACTCAGGGGCGACTTATGTGTGTGTGGAGAGGCGGAGCCAACGGCCCGACAGTGCCCTGGCGGCAAGGAGGCGGAGGATGCGGTGGAGTGGAGAGGCGGAGCTTGCTGGGAGCAATGCCTCCACAATCTAAATCAGTATTGTGGCACACACACCTGCACACAATTAACTCATCTCCTCCTGCTGTATAAAAGGGGAGAAGGATGAGAGATCAGAGAAGGCGAACGAGCAGTGGAGGAAGGAGCTGAAAAGCGATCCAAACTGCAGCCAAGCTTTATTGCAAAATAAAGAAGTCAAACCTGCTAAAGAGATTTCCTTCCTTGGTGGTCTGCTGAACCCGAGCGACAACAGTAAGAGACTGTCACAGTGTGAAATTATTAACACATTACTGTAAAATATCAAATAATATTATTCAGCTGATTCACGTAAGAGAATAGACGTATAAGATTTCGTCGGATTTAGCAATTAGGAGTGACAGACTGTTTGGTAAAGGTATAGCATGTTCTATATGTTATAGTTATTTGTATGACTCTTACCATAATATGTTAGGTTAACATAGCAGGCACCTTCTCAGTTGGTCATTTATGCCTCATATAACGTACACTTATTCAGCCTGTTGTTTACTATTCTTTATTTATTTTAAATTGCCTTTCAAATGTCTATTCTTGGTGTTGGGTTTTATCAAATAAAATTTCAATCAATCAATCAATCAATGTTTACTTATATAGCCCTAAATCACTAGTGTCTCAAAGGGCTGCACAAACCACCACGACATCCTCGGTAGGCCCACATAAGGGCAAGGAAAACTCACACCCAGTGGGACATCAGGGACAATAATGACCCAGTGGGACGTCGGTGACAATGATGACTATGAGAACCTTAGAGAGGAGGAAAGCAATGGATGTCGAGCGGGTCTAACATGATACTGTGAAAGTTCAATCCACAATGGATCCAACACAGTCGCGAGAGTCCAGTCCAAAGCGGATCCAACACAGCAGCGAGAGTCCCGTTCACAGCGGAGCCAGCAGGAAACCATCTCAAGCGGAGGCGGATCAGCAGCGCAGAGATGTCCCCAGCCGATACACAGGCAAGCAGTACATGGCCATCGGCTTTGACCGGACCCCCTCCACAAGGGAGAGTGGGACATAGAAGAAAAAGAAAAGAAACGGCAGATCAACTGGTCTAAAAAGGGAGTCTATAAATATAATATAAATAAATAAATATAAATATAAATATATAAATATAATAAATATATAATAATAAATAATAATAATAATAAATATAATAAATATAAATATAAATATAAATGTAAAGAAACTATTCACAGCCTTTGCTTCAAAATTGTATATTCCCTTTTTTTGTTTGCTTGATACTGTTTGTCTTTGTATTCAACCTGTTCCAGAATGAATTTGATCCATTTTCAAAAGGAACATCAAGCTTTTCAGCTTGACGATTTGGTCCTTCGGAAGGAGAAGCTGAATAATCTGTGTCGTCAATAGTCGCAGGATCACTTGTGTGATGACTAAATCCTAATGCTGGACAAATGGTGTGTCTGTTTCATTGAACAAAAAGTATAGGAGGCCTTTGCAGTGATGCTGTTTCCCAGCTGCTCACTCAGCACCATCCATATTGGAGGGACTGTTGCCATTTTGAAGTATGACCTCCTTTGATGTGCAGAGAACTGAAAAAATGGAATCCCTGTCAACTGCCATTTTTCGGGCATCAAATTTTAGGAAGAACTACATACTATTAGCATTAATTACTCAATTTCTGCAATGTATTTTACTAACAATTAAGGTGCATGCTAGACCCAACATGGGGGCTCGATCAAATCATTAGAACATTGAAAGCGCTTTGAGTACCTTGAAGGTAGAAAAGCGCTATACAAGTACAACCCATTTATTTATAACCCATTATAGAGGTATCTGCAAACCTTACAGTAAATGCAAATGCAATGCAAGTAAAAAAACAAAACACTTCCGTACTGTGTGTTACATGCATAGGTAAAGCATACCCACATCCTTTCCTATGCAAATTAACTTGTATTTAGGTCTGTTGAGTTTAGTGAGGCTAAGTAGTCTTGCATTTCTGCATTAGCGTTGTGCATTGAGCTTTGTATACGTCTTAATTGTTCGAACATGCTAACATTGATTGGCCAAAGGTGTAATTTTGAGGGTTGTACAAAACCCAAAACCAGTGAAGTTGGCATGTTGCGTAATTCAGAAATAAAAACAGAATACATTGATTTGCAAATCCTTTTCAACTTGTATTCAATTAAATAGACTGCAAAGACAAGATATTTAATGTTCAAACTGAGAAACATTTTTTTTTGTGCAAATATTTATTAACTTAAAATTTAATGACGGCAACACATTGCAAAAAAGTTGGCACAGGGGCATTTTTACCACTGTGTTACATGGCCTTTCCTTTTAAAGGCCTACTGAAAGCCACTACTACCGACCACGCAGTCTGATAGTTTATATATCAATGATGAAATATTAACATTGCAACACATGCCAATAAGGCCGGTTTAGTTTACTAAATTGCAATTTTAAATTTCCCGCGGAGTTTCTTGTTGAAAACGTCGCGGAATGATGACGCGTGCGCGTGACTTCGCGGACTGTAAAGGACATATTAGCGCAGCACCATTTGCGGCTAAAAGTCGTCTCTTTTCATCGCGCAATTAAACAGTATTCTGGACATCTGTGTTGCTGACAATTAATAATGGAGAAGTCAAAGTAGAAAGATGGAGTTGGGAAGCTTTAGCCTTTAGCCACACAAACACACGGTGATTCCTTGTTTAAAATTCCCGGAGGTGAAGCTTTACTATGTATCAGAGCGGTCAAGCGAACATGGATCCCCACCACTTGTCAACCTGCAGGTTTCTGTGAGAAAATTGTGGTAAAAAGTCGCCTCTTACCGGAGATCAGCTGAGCTTGCGCCGTCCATGCAGCTGTCGTCGACTTCCCTCAGAGACTGGCCTCAAGACACCCGTAGACACACCCCTCTGACTATCAGGTACTGTTTTATCTCACTAAAACACTAGCAACACAATAGAAAGATAAGGGATTTCCCAGAATTATCCTAGTTAATGTGTCTAAAAACATCTGAATCTGTCCCAATGCAATCGCCTTTTTTTTAATACTTTTTTTTTCTAGTCCTTTGCTATCAATATCATCATCCACAAATCTTTCATCCTCACTCAAATTAATGGGGAAATTGTCGTTTTCTCGGTCCGAATAACTCTTGCTGCTGGAGGCTCCCATTAAAATCAATGTGAATATATGAGGAGTCCTCAACATGTGACGTCATCGTCTGCGACTTTCGGTAGAGGCAGGGCTTTTCTCCGGTTGTGAACTTTCTCGTGGATGTTCTCTACTAAATCCTTTCAGCAAAAATATGGCAATATCGCGAAATGATCAAGTATGACACATAGAATGGACCTGCTATCCCCGTTTAAATAAGAAAATCTTATTTCAGTAGGCCTTTAACAGCACTCAGTTAACGTTTGGGAACTGAGGAAATCAATTTTTGAAGCTTTTCAGGTGGAATTATTTCCCATTCTTGCTGGATGTACAGCTTAGCAGGGGCGTCCATGATAACGTTGCTTGGATGGCAACATATGTACCTTTCAGCCTTTATGGTGACCTCACAGTTGGCATTTCTGGGTATTGTTGATAAATGGCTTTAGCTTTGCATAGTAGAGTTTTAACTTGCACTTACAGATGTAACGACAAACTGTAGTTACATACGGTGGTTTTCTGAAGTGTTTCTGAGCCCACGTGGTGATATCCTTTACACACCGATTTGCTTTTTGATGCAGTACCACCGGAGGGATCGAAAGTCCGTAATATCATCGCTTACATGAAGTGACTTCTGCAGATTCTCTGAACCTTTTGATGATGTTACGGACCGTAGATGGTGAAGTCCCTTAGTTCCTTGGAATAGCTCGTTGAGAAATGTTGTTCTTAAACTATTGGACAATTTGCTCACTCATGTATTCAAAAAGTGGTGAGCTTCGCCCCATCCTTGTTTTTGAATGACTGAGCATTTCCTGGAAGCTGATTTTATACCCAATCACTGCACCCACCTCTTCCCAATTTTCCAGTCCACCTGCTGGATGTTCCAAATAGTTTTTTCTCAGTCTTGTCTGCCACTTGTGCTAGATTTTTTTAAACATGTTGCAGGCAAAAAATTCTGATTGAGCTCCATCCATCCATCCATTTCCTACCGCTTATTCCCCTTTGGGGTCGGGGGGGGGGGGCTATTTCAGCTACAATCGGACGGAAGGCGGGGTACACCCTGGACAAGTTTCCACCTCATGGCAGGGCCTCTGATTGAGCTAATATTTGCAAAAAAAACAACAACTAAGTTTTCCAGTTTGAACGTGAAGTATCTTGTCTTTGCAGTCTATACAATTAACTATAAGTTGAAAAGAATTGGCGAATCATTGTATTCTGTTTTTATTTACAATATACACAACGTGCCAACTTCACTGGTTTTGGGTTTTGTATTTACTGAGCTGGAAAAGTACAAAAAAGTAGAATTAATAGAATACAAAAACATGATGAAAATCGAAATGACAGTCATTCACATAAAAATAGAAATTAACTATCAATCAATCAATCAATCAATGTTTATTTATATAGCCCCAAATCACAAATGTCTCAAAGGACTGCACAAATCATTACGACTACAACATCCTCGGAAGAACCCACAAAAGGGCAAGGAAAACTCACACCCAGTGGGCAGGGAGAATTCACATTCAGTGGGACGCCAGCGACAATGCTGACTATGAGAAACCTTGGAGAGGACCTCAGATGTGGGCAACCCCCCCCCTCTAGGGGACCGAAAGCAATGGATGTCGAGCGGGTCTAACATGATACTGTGAAAGTTCAATCCATAGTGGCTCCAAGACAGCAGTGAGAGTCCCGTCCACAGGAAACCATCTCAAGCGGATCAGCAGTGTAGAGATGTCCCCAACCGATACAGGCGAGCGGTCCATCCTGGGTCCCGACGAGCGGTCCATCCTGGGTCTCGACTCTGGACAGTCAGTAATTCATCCCTGGTCATCGGACCGGACCCCCTCCACAAGGGAGGGGGGGACATAGGAGAAAGAAAAGAAGCGGCAGATCAACTGGTCTAAAAAGGAGGTCTATTTAAAGGCTAGAGTATACAGATGAGTTTTAAGATGAGACTTAAATGCTTCTACTAGGCATTGTATTAACTAAAAAGGATTACAAATTAATTAAGGGGGTGGATTTTTAGCATAAGTCACCTCCAGTCACCAGTCTGAGAACCTGCTAAAGTTTGCGGATGGCGACGAGTCCGCCTACAGGAGAGAGGTGGACCGGCCGGCGTCCTGGTGCAGCCTCAACAACCTGGAGCTGAACGCCCGGAAAACAGTGACGACGATCTTGGACTTCAGGAAAGTCAAAGCCCCACCATCCCCCCTCACCCTGATTGACTCTCCCACCCCTTGTTTCCATTGTGGACTTCATCCGTTTTCTTGGGCACCACCATCACCCAGGACCTCAAGTGGTAAGCGATCATTAGCTCCTTCATCAAGAAGGCCCAGCAGAGGATGTACTTCCTGCGGCAGCTGAAGAAACTGAAGGTGCTGACCAAGAAGCTGGTGCAGTTCTACTCAGCCATCATCGAGTCCATCCTCTGCCATCACCGTGTGGTTCCCCGGCGCGAAAGCATCGTACGTGCTGCTGAGAAGTGATTGGTTGCAAACGCCCACCCCTCCAGGACCTGTTCTCCTTTAGAACCACGAGGTGTGTGGGTCTGATCACAGTTGACCCTTCTCACCCCGGACACTATTTTCTCCTCTCCCCCTCAGGCAGGAGACTACGGTCCATCCAGACCCACACCTCCCGCTACCTGAACAGTTTTTTTCCCCACCAGGCACATGATCAATAACAAGATCTGATAGCTCAGTCACAGCTCGTGTTATTACCTATTGTGTGTTACGTGTTTCATGTTGCACGATTGCGCCAAGTCAAATTCCTAGTTTGCGAACCCGTTCTCAAACAATGGCAATAAAAACTCTTCTGATTCTGATTCCGAACACACAAGTGCAGTTATGGATAGGAGAAGGGAGGTAGTTCCAGAGGGAGGGGGCAGCTAAGCTAACGGCTCTGTCGCCTCAGGTCAGGTGGGGACATCAGAGGAGCTGAGGGTATGGGTTGGAGAGTGCAAGGAGAGAAGGCTTGTAAGGTAGTAGGGAGTCACATTGTGTGGGGCTTGGAAAGAAGTTAGTGTTGGAGAGGCATGGGAGGTTGGAGATTGGCCAGAAGAAGTTTTGCATTCTGTCAGGGTTGAGACCAGATTTCTTTAGAATGAGGGTGACGGCAGCAAGTTACAGTGACGAAGGGACGTGGTCAGAGGAGAGGGATGTGTTAATGATTGATGACGTGATGAGAGGAGAGAAGACGGGGAGAGAGTCTTCGACGAAGCTGGATGGAATGGGGTCGAGGAGACAGGTTGAGTTGTTCATGCCTTCAAGATAGAGCAGTGGTCCCCAACCACCGGGCCGCAGAAGAATTTTTTAATCAAATCAACATAAAAAACACTATATACACTTACAAATAGTGCACTAACCACAAAAAACTCAAATTTTCATGACAAAAAAGTCCCTTTTTCATGACAAAGAAGAAAAAAAAGAAAAAAAAAAGGACACCCCCGGGCCGCGGGACAAATTATTAAGCGTTGATTGGTCCGCGGATACAAAAAGGTTGGGGACCACTGAGATAGAGGATATGTTGGACTAATTGACCATGGAAAACTGAAAGAGGAATTGTATAATTCTATAAAGGGCAATAGAAAGGAAATAAGGTTGTTATTCTTCAAAATCTTTAAAAATAAATGTTGTAATATAGTCATATTCCATGTATTCCCCATAAAACATGTTTGTGACATGATGCCTTTTACTTTTTGAAGAAATTGTAGTTTTTCTATCACTACTTCTCTGAACAACTTGTATAACCCTTTAATTCTTGGCAACTCTGACGATCCCACTTACACATCTGATGTCATTAATAAAATAAATGATAAATGGGTTGTACTTGTACAGCGCTTTTCTACCTTCAAGGTACTCAAAGCGCTTTGACACTACTTCCACATTTACCCATTCACACACACATTCACACACTGATGGAGGGAGCTGCCATGCAAGGCGCCGACCAGCACCCATCAGGAGCAAGGGTGAAGTGTCTTGACGAGGTTGGTTCTAGGTGGGATTTGAACCAGTGACCCTCGGGTTGCGCACGGCCACTCTCCCACTGCGCCACGCCGTCACTAAAGCGCTATACAAGTTCAACCTATTTATCATTTATGCCTATTTTTGTAGGTATATTTGAGCTAATGTAATTTCCTTTACTTTTATCCTCTTTATATATAATTTAGTTTTGCATTTTTCATCACACATTATCTGTATGTAATATTGGCTGCATTTGAAATAGTTGTTTGTGTGCCCTGTTGTTCCAGAACACAGCAAACGTTACCTAGCTTGCCAAAGATTGTAATAAGTCTATTAGAATAAGACATATAATAAGTGTTACCCAGTTTCCCCTAGAGTAACAACGTTAATTTATGTTTGATGAAACATGATTATGTGTATGAACGTATGTATGTAGAGTATATGTAGTTGTATATGTAGAGTGTGTGTGTATGTGTGTTTGTACAGTGAAAGTGCGTGTGGATGTACGAACTTTGAGTATGTAGATATGTACCATATTTGTGTATGTATGTAGGAGAGTAGGTACCTGTGTATGTATGTATGAATAATGGTGTGTATGCGAGTATATGTGTATTTGTATGTACAATTTATTTGACTCCCAGTGTGTGTGGGAGCCAGAGTACGGCCCCAGCCACCTAGAGAGCCCAACCCAAAAACAGCAGGTGAGGCGTCCAGGGAACCAGGGACCACCGACCCCACGCAGCCAGGTTGGCCAGCGACAGGAACCCCAGAGCCCGGCCCACCGTGCCGCCCGGAAGAGCCAGCAGCAGCCGCATCCGGACGGGAAGACCGCCCCCGACCCACCAGCAACCAGGCCCCCACAAGCCAACACCCCACCCCCAGAGAGAGCACGAAGCGGCCTCCCCAGGCCTTCCTACCTAAGACAGCCACCGCAGGACTGCCCAGCACGGGGCCACAGGAACCACCCACCCCACCCGCCGGGACCCCACTGGTGAAGATGGAACAACCAGCAACCGCCCTGTTGATTTCTCCCCCTTGAGCGAAGGGGGAAAAAAATGATAATAATAATAACATATATTTAAAACATTAAAAATAATAATAATAATAACAATAATAATTATATATTAAAAAATAATTAAAAGAAGATCACAGGCAAGGTCACTACCTTGTGTGTAGCGTAGGTACCTAAGTATGTATGAATAACGGTGTGAATGTGAGTATATGTGTATTTGTACATACATATATATTTATATATCAATCAATCAATGTTTACTTATATAGCCCTAAATCACTAGTGTCTCAAAGGGCTGCACAAACCACTACGACATCCTCGGTAGGCCCATATAAGGGCAAGGAAAACTCACACCCAGTGGGACATCGGTGACAATGATGACTATGAGAACCTTGGAGAGGAGGAAAACAATGGATGTCGAGCGGGTCTAACATAATACTGTGAAATTTCAATCCATAATGGATCCAACACAGTCGCGAGAGTCCAGTCCAAAGCGGATCCAACACAGCAGCGAGAGTCCCGTTCACAGCGGAGCCAGCAGGAAACCATCCCAAGCGGAGGCGGATCAGCAGCGCAGAGATGTCCCCAGCCGATACACAGGCAAGCAGTACATGGCCACTGGATCGGACCGGACCCCCTCCACAAGGGAGAGTGGGACATAGGAGAAAAAGAAAAGAAACGGCAGATCAACTGGTCTAAAAAGGGAATATATATATATATATATATATATATATATATATACATACACACATATACACTTCTCTAAACACACACATACCTATACCATACATGCACACACATGGATCGTGAGATCGACAGGCGGATCGGTGCGGCGTCTTCAGTAATGCGGACGTTGTATCGATCCGTTGTGGTGAAGAAGGAGCTGAGCCGGAAGGCAAAGCTCTCAATTTACCGGTCGATCTACGTTCCCATCCTCACCTATGGTCATGAGCTTTGGGTCATGACCGAAAGGATAAGATCACGGGTACAAGCGGCCGAAATGAGTTTCCTCCGCCGGGTGGCGGGGCTCTCCCTTAGAGATAGGGGGAGAAGCTCTGCCATCCGGGAGGAACTCAAAGTAAAGCCGCTGCTCCTCCACATCGAGAGGAGCCAGATGAAGTGGTTCGGGCATCTGGTCAGGATGCCACCCGAACGCCTCCCTAGGGATGTGTTTAGGGCACGTCCAGCTGGTAGGAGGCCACGGGGAAGACCCAGGACACGTTGGAAAGACTATGTCTCCCGGCTGGCCTGGGAACGCCTCGGGATCCCCCGGGAAGAGCTAGACGAAGTGGCTGGAGATAGGGAAGTCTGGGCTTCCCTGCTTAGGCTGCTGCCCCCGCGACCCGACCTCGGATAAGCGGAAGATGATGGATGGATGGATGGATGGACATGCACACACACATACATACATACACACACATACACACATTTACATACCTACATCCACCCATCTGCATGCACACACATACACACACACACACACACACACACACATAGGGCGCAAGGGCATCCCAGGCCCACACTCGACAAGCCAACCAACACCATTACTTATTTTCAAATGAGTCTGATTTCCGGCGATCAGTCCGCCAGCCAGTGGTGCACGATAATGCAGCGAGCTCCGTGTCTGACAAGAATATCTTGACGAGACCCAATCATGTCCCCCATCTATAAACAGCTTTTCAATACTATTTGTACGATATCCTTGTGTGGAGACGAATTGATTTTATAGAATAAGAAATGTTGGAAGTAAAAACACACCAAATGATTTTAGCGACGTGAAGCCACACCAGAAAGCAGCGACCGCTCTGAGTAAAATCTGAAGTGACAACCGAAACTATGATTTATCTCTAACTTTCTAAAAACTATTTGTCTGCACTAGGTTTGTCCCAATCCCAATATTTTGATAGTGCTACTGGTACCCATTTTTTTTTTTTATTGCACTCAAAGAACAATTTATAATATTAATTATTCTATATTGGGTTGTACAGTATACCGGTATTGGTATAGTACCGTGATTATAATGAATCATATTCTGTACTATACCGCCTCTAAAAAGTACCGGTCCAAACCCCCCCCCCCCCCCCCCCCCCCACTCACCCCGCACCCCCGTCGTCGTCACGTCGTGTCATTGTTGGTTTTACAAGCAGACGAGCATGTTCGGCAACGCACAATCACGGAGTACTTACAAGCAGACAGTGTGTGGGCAGAAAAGGGAGAACGGATACATTTTGGCTCAAAATCTAACAATAAAGTTGAACTTATAACACTGAAAGGCCCTCAGGAAGAGGTGCTTTAAGACATGGCTACCTAGCTAGCGGCTAAAGTCCGGTCGCAGTGTGCAGTGTTTTAGCTACTTCTAAATCATTAATCTTCGCCTCCATGCCGACAAATAATGTAAGTTTCTTACAAGTATTATCTCTGCAGGACAAGGAATAGCTAAACATGTTTTACTACACACCGTAGCTCACCGGCATCACAATGTAAACAAACGCCACTGGTGGATCTACACCTGACGTCCACTGTTATGATACCAAGTACAGGAGTGTATCTATTTGATTGATATTTTTTAGCATTACAAAATCTTTTTTCGTTTAAAAAAAACATATACTATGTTTATAAACTCAGGAAATATGTCCCTGGACACATGAAAACTTTGAATATGACCAATCTATGATCCTGTAACGACTTGGTATCGGAATGATACCTACATTTGTGGTATCATCCAAAACTAATGTAGTGCATCCAAACAACAGAAGAATAAGTGATTATTACATTTTAACAGAAGTGTAGATAGAACATATTAAAAGAGAAAGTAAGCCGATATTAACAGTAAATGAACAAGTAGATTAATAATTGATTTTCTACCACTTGTCCTTCATAATGTTGACAAAATAATGGAATGGAAAATGACACAAAATGTTCCTGCATACGTCAGCAGCTAAATTAGGAGCCTTTGTTTGCTCACTTACTAATAAAAGACATGTTGTCTCGTATGTTTACTATATTGTTAAGGACAAACTTGCAATAACAAACATATGTCTACCCTAAGAATGCTGCTGACCCCGAACAGGACAAGCGGTAGAAAATGGATGAATGGATGGAAGATTTTTGGTTAAAATAAAGCCAATAATGCTGTTTTTTGTGGTTCCCTTTATTTAGAAAAGTACCAAAAAGTATCGAAATACAATTTGGTACCGGTAGCAGTACCAAAAACTAGGATTTGGTTGGAATAAAATAAAAATATGTATTGACATTGTATCAAATGTACCAATATGCCCCAGTAAGCATTAACTCGCCTCCAGGGGAGGAAATATTAATATTAGATGATTTGACTGTGAGTTTCATAGTGGAATCAGATTCCATCGAATCTGTCACATTTGGAACGCATTGTGATGTGCGGAGATGTCACCCCCAGATGCTATGGGACCAGACGGGCAGGATTGCAGGTAAGAAGCTGATTTTAATATAGAAAAGATAAAACAACATTGGTGCAAACAGAAAAGAAAGTGCGTGCCTGCGCACGGAAGCTAACGCTAATATTAGCAGGGAGCCCGGTTCTAGGCATGCTTGTATGAGGGGGCAGTCAGAAATGTGAAGGGGGGGCATCATGTGTACACATCATGCTCCAGCACTTTTTTTTCTGTGCTTATAGTAACGATGATTTCTTCATTGAAATGGGTCTTTAGCTATGTGTCCAACCCCAACCTGGAGTAGTGGATTGCACTTTGTCAGGCCTCTACCTTCAGACCTGTCCAACTTGGGTGTCCTCCTGGTATAGCTCTTACGGTCACTGAGGCACGCAAACCCCCTGACCACAATAAGGTGGCAATCCCTCTGGGGGGGAAACATTAACAGCGCTGCCATATATCCGACAGGGGAAACAGAAGCAGGCGTCTGGCACAACAGAATACTCGAGCCATGGTCGTGTGCGGTACCAGGCAGGATTGAATGATCTTAATGTTGCACCAAATGCACGCTTTGGGTAGCCACCCAGTTTTGGCTGAGATGGTGCGTTGCCATTTAAGTCACTGGATAGCTGAGCAGGCTGCTTTGGGGGAGCACTTGTTGGGGGGACGGAGGGAGCTGGTGCAGGAAAAACAGTGCTTGCTGGTGCTAAAGGTGCTGTCCCTGATGTACTAGCAGTAGCATCATTGCTACTACATGCAGGAGCAGGACTAGACTTTTTAAATGCTCTGAAAAATGGATGCATTACAGAGCATTAACTTTTTCTTTGTGAGCTGCTGGAAGCTGGAGCAGAAAATAAGTAAGCTTGAACACCAACAGAAAAAATCCGCTGTGATTACAAAAATAACAACAGTACAGGACTACAGCCTGGGGCGGGGCTTTATGTAGGGGTCTGTCAGACCCAGGTCACTTGTCTTCAGTTTGTCACATGCAGTGGACGTGGGCACTCATCTGGGCACAACATTCATTCACTCCAATATATGTGTGTTGCCCACTTGCTTGTAAATTGATGAAAACGACAGTGTTTTTGTTTTTAGGTGTCTTGGTCATATCAAATTAAACTTATATTTTGTTTATTACAAAATGTAGATTGAAACATTAAAGGTTGACTATGTAGAATTACAAGACAAACAACATAAAAAGAATTCCAGCAGACGATTGCCAGACCGTTGCTAAGTAAAACGGGCCGTCGCTAGGGACTCCGCTCTGAACAGAGGACAGCAGAGGAGGACTGCTAAGCAGGATATATACCTTATGTTTCATTTTTACCGTCATTAACAGCATCATAAATGACTTGTAGCTTGTTACAGGGACAGTGGAGGCTCTCTGCCTTCCAAAACACTGCTGCTCAGAGCTTCTGCTCTCGTCAAGTTGTAAAAAAAAAAAATAAAAAAATAAAAATAAATAAAAAAGGAACTCCTTAGCACAGAAAGTCCGCGACGATAAGCGTGTTTATGAAAGATAAGACAACACAAATACACCCATCCTAACAAGTATATGATAAATGTAGACAACTTTTCCTTTTCTTTTACTTTCAATCAATCAATCAATGTTTATTTATATAGCCCCAAATCACAAATGTCTCAAAGGACTGCACAAATCATTACGACTACAACATCCTCGGAAGAACCCACAAAAGGGCAAGGAAAACTCACACCCAGTGGGCAGGGAGAATTCACATCCAGTGGGACGCCAGTGACAATGCTGACTATGAGAAACTTTGGAGAGGACCTCAGATGTGGGCAACCCCCCCCTCTAGGGGACCGAAAGCAATGGATGTCGAGCGGGTCTAACATGATACTGAAAGTTCAATCCATAGTGGCTCCAACACAGCCGCGAGAGTTCAGTTCAAGCGGATCCAAGAAAGCAGCGAGAGTCCCGTCCACAGGAGACCATCTCAAGCGGAGGCGGATCAGCAGCGTAGAGATGTCCCCAACCGATACAGGCGAGCGTTGCATCCTGGGTCTCGACTCTGGACAGCCAGTACTTCATCCATGGTCATCGGACCGGACCCCCTCCACAAGGGAGGGGTGGACATAGGAGAAAGAAAAGAAGCGGCAGATCAACTGGTCTAAAAAGGAGGTCTATTTAAAGGCTAGAGTATACTGCAACAGTGATTGGATGTTTACTGAGGGCTGAGGGGTGTGTGTCTGCTGCGCAGCCTGTGGAATGGTGAATACACGCACAGCGGAGGGAGGGATGAGAGGGAAGCCGACACTACTATGTCGTGTGTGTCCTTTTTTCGGCGGATTTTTCCACTAGTACAGATAATTTTGTCAACTTATAATGTAGTAATTTTGTGAGTTTATTAAAATTTGCTCTCTCAAATTTTGATTTGAGGGGGCAAGACATTTATTTAAGGGGGCTCTGCCCCCTCTTGCCCCTGCGTAGAGCCGGCCATGGCGTGCCAAGCGCCCGAAAGCTAAGACGAGACTTAGCAAGCAAAATAAGGACTTAGAGATAACATATGTGACTGTTGCGTGTAGCAAACCATGAACCAAGAACGAACTGAGGGAGAATGCAGGCTTAAATACTAAAGTAAACAATTGCCAACAGGTGTGCGTCAAAGAGCAAGTGCAGGTGGAGCAAATGAAGTCGCCATGGTGACAAATAGAAACAAGGAAGTGCTCAAACAAAGGGATCGGAAGAGTCCAAGAAATAATCAAAACACAAAAAGGGACTCAAACACAGACTAAAGATGTGATCCGGTTCCCGGATCTCAACAGAATCATCGAATCGCAGACTTTTTGAAGACAGCCCTAGCTCATAAGAAAGTAATCTTATTTCAAATGTGGCACCCCTTATTTATGGCTGTGAAAGTGGACATAAGACATTGTTACACCTTTCATGTAACTATGTTTTCCAATAGTATGCAGGTAACACAAATTGCTTACGTGCTAAATTAATCATGTATGATTAAACTAAATGTTTTGATATCGATGTAATATATTGAACATATGAAATATTGTGTGCGACAATATATGGTCATCACAATATTTAAAGGCCTACTGAAATGAGATTTTCTTATTTAAACGGGGATAGCAGGTCCATTCTATGCGTCATACTTGATCATTTTGCGATATTGCCATATTTTTGCTGAAAGGATTTAGTAGAGAACATCGACGATAAAGTTCAGGTCGCTAATAAAAAAGCTTTGCCTGTACCGGAAGTAGCAGATGATGTGCGCGTGGGATCACCGGTGTGAGCCACCAGCAGTAAGAGCAATTCGGACCGAGAAAGCGACAATTTCCCCATTAATTTGAGCGAGGATGAAATATTAGTGGATGAGGAAAGTTAGAGTGAAGCACAAAAAAAAAAAAAAAAAAGGCGATGGAGTTTCAGATGTAATTAGACACATTTACTAGGATAATTTTGGAAGATCCCTTATATGCTTATTGTGTTAATAGTATTTTAGTGAGAGGGTGCTTACAGGCATCAGTCGTTTACCAAGCAAAGGTAACACGCAAGGACATTACCACATCCGACACGTACGTAGGATTAACCGAAGGAGCGTTCAAAACAAGATGGGATAATCACAACGCCTCCTTTAGAAACCAGACTTTGCGGAACTCTACAGAACTCAGCAAACACATTTGGAACCTCGAAGACAATAATGTTGAATATTCAATAACATGGCAAATTCTTGCATCCAGCACACCTTACAACAGTGGTAATAAAAGATGCAACCTATGCTTAAAAGAGAAACTGTTTATTATATATCATCCAGATCTATCATCCCTCAACAAGCGCAGTGAAATCATTTCAACATGCCGCCACAGACGGAAACACCTCCTAGGTAACACATGAGCCAATCACCACGCCTGCCTGTACCCACCCACTCTGTGCCCTATACAAACCATTGTATGTGAATGCTTCCATTAAAATCTCCTGATGATTAAGGGAACCCCTCATGAAACAGTTCTGTAGAGATGAAGTAGTCTTGTGATTTTTCCCACACCTACATATTGCGCTCTACCACGGTATCGAGCACTATTCTCTGGATAATCCAAGCAAGACATATATTTATGTATATATATATATATATATATAAATTGTATATATGTGTGTGTTCTGTACATATGTGTGTGTACATATGTATATATGTAAGTGTGTGTGAATTTAAATGTATTTTATATAGACAATATATAGCAGCAGCCACTGAATTGAATTATATTATATATATTATTGTATTATATATTGTAAATATATATTTTATATGTATAGGGGTGGGACCTAATATGTTTACTTCTTCCCACTCCCTTTTGAGCCAATCTTGACATCTACAAAAGATTAGTCACATGTAATGTTTTCAATGTAGGTGTATAAATAATGTATCTATATATTTATTTTGTAGTTTATGTCATTATTTTGTTTTGTTTGCATGGCTCAAAATAAACCATTCATTCATTCAAACCATTCATTCATTCATTCAAAGTCTCCAAAAAGAGCCGACTTAATGTCACAATTTTCCCATCCAAAAACTTGCTGGTTGACGTAGAGAAACATGTTCACTTGACCGCTCTGTGTCAAAGCTTCACAACAAACAAAGAAACACCGGCTGTGTTTCGGTGCTAAAGGCAGCTGCAATCCACCGCTTTCCACCAACAGCATTCTTCTTTGACGTCTCCATTACTAATTGAACAAATGGCAAAAAATTCAGCAACACAGATGTTCAAAATACTGTGTAATTGCGCGATGAAAAGAGACGACTTTTAGCCGTAAGTGGTGCCCTCCAACCAATAACGTCACAAACACGTGTCATCATTCCGCGACGTTTTCAACAGGAAACTCCGCGCGAAATTTAAAATTGCAATTTAGTAAACTAAAATGGCCGTATTGGCATGTGTTGTAATGTTGATATTTCATCATTGATGAATAAACTATCAGACTGCGTAATTTGTAGTAGTGGCTTTCAGTAGGCCTTTAATTAGAGGAGCACTCAGAGAACCCATACCTCTGTGTGGCCCCATGTTCCAACAGTAAAAAGTCATGAATTCAGCCCCAAAATGTGATCCCATTCCCTATCCCATTTCTGACATTTCCTGTAAGTTTCATGGTAACAATTTTATCTGAAGCTTTTTTATTTTGCGAACCAACTACTTGACAAACAGACAAACCACATAATTCTCCACTGACTACATCATGACAGAGAATTGGGGTAACCATACACATTAAGAAGGTCTGTAAAACCTGGTATGTGCTGTTTCCATGGTGCTGACACATCATTTTTAATATGTTATGTACTGCCAGCTGCTTTGTGTCGGAGCCATGTGGTTTGAATCTATATAGGAAGAAAGTTCTATTATGCATCAGTGGCTGCCTCACTCAACATGCCACCGGAAGGAGTGCAGTGTCAGCAAGACAAGAATGTCATTGCCGCTGGTTAACAGTTCCACTCATTGATTTTCTGAGCCGGATAGGTGTAATTAAAATCAAAAGCTTAGTTGATGCAAGTATGATGTTGTTTTATTCATTAATCACTGCATATAAAGTGGGGCAAAAAGTATTTAGTCAGCCAGCGATTGTGCAAGTTCTCCCACTTAAAATGATGACAGAGATCTGTAATTTTCATCATAGGTACACTTCAACTGTGAGAGACAGAATGTGAAAAAAAAATCCAGGAACTCACATTGTAGGAATTTGAAAGAATTTATTTGTAAATTATGGTGGAAAATAAGTATTTGGTCAACCATTCAAAGCTCTCACTGGTGGAAGGAGGTTTTGGCTCAAAATCTCTCGATACATGGCCCCATTCATTCTTTCCTTAACACGGATCAATCGTCCTGTCCCCTTAGCAGAAAAACAGCCCCAAAGCATGATGTTTCCACCCCCATGCTTCACAGTAGGTTTGGTGTTCTTGGGATCCAACTCAGTATTCTTCTTCCTCCAAACACCACGAGTTGAGTTTATACCAAAAAGTTGTATTTTGGTTTCATCTGACCACATGACATTCTCCCAATCCTCTGCTGTATCATCCATGTATCCATTTTGGTATAAATTCAACTCGTCGTGTTTGGAAGAAGAAGAATACTGAGTTACATCCCAAGAACACCATACCTACTGTGAAGCATGAATGTGGACAAATCATGCTTTGGGGCTGTTTTTCTGCTAAGGGGACAGGAGGATTGATCCGTGTTAAGGAAAGAATGAATGGGGCCATGTATCGTGAGATTTTGAGCCAAAACCTTTATACCAAAATGGATACATGGATGATACAGCAGAGGATTGGGAGAATGTCATGTGGTCAGATGAAACCAGAATAGAAATTTTTGGTATAAACTCAACTTGTCATTTTTGGAGGAAGAAGAATACTGAGTTGCATCCCAAGAACACCATACCTACTGTGAAGCATGGGGGTGGAAACATCATGTTTTGGGGCTGTTTTTCTGCTAAGGGGATAGGCCAATTGATCCGTGTTAAGGAAAGAATGAATGGGGCCATGTATCGTGAGATTTTGAGCCAAAACCTCCTTCCATCAGTGAGAGCTTTGAATGCTTGACCAAATACTTATTTTCCACCATAATTTACAAATAAATTATTTAAAGTGAATTCCTGTTTTTTCTTTCACATTCTGTCTCTCACAGTTGAAGTGTACCTATGATGAAAATGACAGACCTCTGTCATCATTTTAAGTGGGAGAACTTGCACAATCGGTGGCTGACTAAATACTTTTTTGTCCCACTGTATTTTAAAATGTCATATTTATGTCATGGCCCTGCGATGAGGTGGCGACGTGTCCAGGGTGTACCCTGCCTTCCGCCCGATTGTAGCTGAGATAGGCACCAGCGCCCGCCGCGACCTCAAAGGGAACAAGCGGCAAAAAATGGACTGATGGATATTTATGTCAAGGGAAGCATGGTGGAACAGGGGTTAGTGCCCGTGCTTCACAATAAGAAGGTCCTGGGTTCAATCTAAGGGCTCGGGGTCTTTCTGTGTGGAGTTTGTATATTCTCCCTGTGACTGTGTGGGTTCCCACCTCCAAACACATGCACCTGGGGATAGGTTGATGTGCCAAATTCCAAATAAATTGGAGTTACCATGTCAGGAATGTCTGACTTTTTGTCTTTTACATTTCAGTTTCCAAATTTGTGTGTATATAGTAAGAAGTATATTTTAAGCACGGAAGAACATACAAACTCTATATAGTTCAATAGTATTGCTGTTCCCACAATAGCAGACAAAATAATGCCATGACAATAAGGGCAAAGATTAAGTCATGATTAGCATATCAGTGGTAGGAACAGTCTTTGTCTTCCTTTCACTAATCCTCCTCAACCTCTTTGCTCTTGCTTTAATCCGCTTCGATCACTTAGTGCATTAGTTAAAGGTAAAAGCTGCTTCAATTCTTATTTCATCTATGTTCTAATTATATCTTTATCTTGACAGCTAAAATATTAACCTTACTCTTTTGTCATATATAAATATAAATATATATATATATATATATATATACAGTATATATATATATATATATATGTCTTCATTGGATTATCCAGAGAATAGTGCTCGATACCGTGGTAGAGCGCAATATGTAGGTGTGAAAAATCACAAGACTACTTCATCTCTACAGAACTGTTTCATGAGGGGTTCCCTCAATCATCAGGAGAATCTCCTGATGATTGAGGGATGTAGTTGAGATGAAGTAGTCTTGTGATTTTTCACACCTACATATATATATGTATATATATATATATATATATATATATATATATATATGGCCTTTATTCACATGCTCTATTGATGTGCATCTGTACACACACACACATATATATATATATATATATATATATATATATATATATATATATATATATATAAATGTAGGTGTGGGAAAAAATCTCCTGATGATTGAGGGAACCCCTCATGAAACAGATCTGTAGAGATGAAGTAGTCTTGTGATTTTTTCCCACACCTACATATTGCGCTCTACCACGGTATCGAGCACTATTCTCCGGATAATCCAATCAAGACATATATATATATATATATATATATATATATATTTTTTTTTTTTACGTATATATATATATATATATATATATATATATATATATACATATATATATATATATACATATATATATATATATATATTCCAAAGACATGCACCTGGGGATAGGTTGATTGGCAACACTAAATGGTCCCTAGTGTGTGAATGTGAGTGCGAATGTTGTCTGTCTATCTGTGTTGGCCCTGCGATGAGGTGGCGACGTGTCCAGGGTGTATCCCGCCTTCCGCCCGATTGTAGCTGAGATAGGCACCAGCGCCCCCCGCGACCCCAAAAAGGGAATAAGCGGGAGAAAATGGATGGATGGATGTATATATATATATATATATATATATATATATATATATATATATATATATATATATTCCTCTCATAGCTGCCACCTTATCGTGGTAGAGGTGTTTGCGTGTCCCAATGATCCTAAGAGCTATGTTGTCCGGGGGATTTATGCCCCCTGGTAGGGTCTCCCAAGGCAAACAGGTCCTAAGTGAGGGATCAGACAACAAGCAGCTCGAAGACCTTTATGAAGAAGAAAAATCATGGACCCCAGATTTCCCCTCGCCCGAACGCGGGTCACCGGGGCCCCCCTCTAGAGCCAGGCCCGGAGTTGGGGCACGATGGCGAGCGCCTGGTGGCCGGGCCTGTTCCCACATTGCCCGAAGAGGCAACGTGGCTCACCCCTTCAATGGGCTCACCACCCATAGCAGGGTCCATAGAGGTCAGCTGCGATGTGAGCTGAGCGGCAACTGAAGGCAGGGCACTTGGCGGTACGATCCTCGGCTACAGAAGCTAGCTCTTGGGACGTGGAACGTCACCTCACTGGGGGGGGAAAGAGCCTGAGCTAGTGCGCGAAGTGGAGAAGTTCCGGCTGGATATAGTCGGACTCACTTCGACGCACAGCAAGGGCTCTGGAACCAGTTCTCTCGAGAGCGGCTGGACTCTCTTCCACTCTGGCGTTGCCGGCAGTGAGAGGCGACGGGCTGGGGTGGCAATTCTTGTGGCCCCCCGGCTCAAAGCCTGTACGTTGGAGTTCAACCCGGTGGACGAAAGGGTAGCCTCCCCCCGCCTTCGGGTGGGGGGACAGGTCCTGACTGTTGTTTGTGCTTACGCACCAAACAGAAGTTCAGAGTACCCACCCTTTTTGGGTACACTCGAGGGAGTACTGGAAAGTTCTCCCCCGGGTGATTCCCTTGTCCTACTGGGAGACTTCAACGCTCATGTTGGCAACGACAGTGAAACCTGGAGAGGCGTGATTGGCAAGAATGGCCGCCCGGATCCGAACCCGAGTGGTGTTTTGTTATTGGACTTTTGTGCTCGTCACAGTTTGTCCACAACAAACACCATGTTCAAACAAAAGGGTGTCCATATGTACACTTGGCACCAGGACACCCTAGGCCGCAGTTCCATGATCGACTTTGTAGTTGTGTCTTCGGATTTGCGGCTTCATGTTTTGGACACTCGGGTGAAGAGAGGGGCGGAGCTTTCTACCGATCACCACCTGGTGGTGAGTTGGCTGCGATGGTGGGGGAGGATGCCGGACAGACCTAGCAGGCCCAAACGCATTGTGACGGTTTGCTGGGAACGTCTGGCAGAGTCTCCTGTCAGAGAATGTTTCAATTTCCACCTCCGGAAGAACTTTGAACATGTCACGAGGGAGGCGCTGGACATTGAGTACGAGTGGAACATGTTCCGTACCTCTATTGTCGAAGCGGCTGATCGGAGCTGTGGCCGCAAGGTAGTTGGTGCCTGTCGGGGCGGTAATCCTAGAACCCGTTGGTGGACACCAGTGGTGAGGGATGCCGTCAAGCTGAAGAAGGAGTCCCATCGGGTTCTTTTGGCTCATAGGACTCCGGAGGCAGTGGACGGGTACCGACGGGCCAAGCGGTGTGCAGCCTCAGCGGTCGTGGAGGCAAAAACTCGGACATGGGAGGAGTTCGGGGAAGCCATGGAAAACGACTTCCGGACGGCTTTGAAGCGATTCTGGATCACCATCCGCCGCCTCACGAAGGGGATGCAGTGCACTATCAACACCGTGTATGGTGCGGATGGTGTTCTGCTGACCTCAACTGCGGATGTTGTGAAAAGGTGGAAGGAGTACTTGGAGCACCTCCTCAATTCCACCAACAAGTCTTCCTATGAGGAAGAAGTGCCTAGGGAATCTGTGGTGGGCTCTCCTATTTCTGGGGCTGAGGTTGCTGAGGTAGTTAAAAAGCTCCTCGGTGGCAAGGCCCGAAGGGTGGATGAGATCTGCCAACAACACATATGTGGAAGGGGATGTGGCCTGCGGGCCTGCAGTAGAACGGGGTGTGCCAGGACCGTCCTCAAAGTCAGCAACAAATGTGTAGATGGCCCACCTGGGCCTTGTAATCTAATCACCTGTCGCTCTGTATTAGCAGCAACCGGGAGGAGAGACATTGTTGGAGTTGGAGGTGCTGCTGAGAGACAGACTCAGAAAAGACACTTTGCTGAAAAGCAAAACACTTTGCACCATTGGATGAAAATAAAACAGTATTATAGCCAGAATTCCTGGCTCTCCTGGCAGTGTGTGGTGGTCTGAAGAATTTGCAACCCTGAGATTAAGAGTCTCATGCTCTACCGACTGAGCTAACCTGACCAATTGTAGAGGTTGCCCTCTAGTGGGCAACGCCCCCTTCCACAACATATATTTGCAAGGCCATTTTCAAGAAGGATATTTAAAGAGAAACTAAATATTGTCACGCCCAGGAGATCATGTTTCGTCCGTGTCATGTTTGGCTATTTGTTGGACACTTGTTTCCCACTTTTGCACTTCCTTGTTTCTTTTATTTCCATAGCAACTCAATAGTTTCCACCTTGTCTTCAAGTCACGCCCCTGTCCTCAGTTCTCACACCTGTTAATCATTATCATAGTTATTATTTAAGCCACAGTTACCAGGTAGTCAGCCTGGCAACTTCCATATACCTCAACTGTTTTCACGCCATGCCATTGCTGTCCATTCATTCTATCCATGCCAACTAAGGTTGTGTTATTTATGCCAAAGTGCAAGTTTTGTTTTATGTCTATAGTTTGTAGCCTTTATGCTAGTCTTGTTTTTCATTAGTCAAGTTTGTTCCCCGCCCTCGTGCGCACCTTTTGTTTTGCTTCCTTTGTTTGCCTTTTTGTAGTTTATTAGTGTATAAATAAAAATGTACGCACATTCACGTCTGGCTTGTGCCAATTTCCCTTTGCATCGGAGAAATAATCTACGTCCAAGTCCATGTTTGACACATCTTGTGAGACGATGTCGGCCACTTTTAACATGTTTTTTGCAATTAAAATTTTGCCAGTACCACATGAGATATGTTTTAATTGCTGATGCGGGTTCATTGATTTTTGAAAACGCGCCAGAAATAACCCCGTTTTGTACACTGTTGATGTGGATCAATTCTCAGTAGTGCGTTAATGTGTTTCTGTATAGTATTTCTCCAGCAATGGTCATGTGGTGACATAAATGATGGTATTTTGAGAGGTAATCATCACTGAAGGCCTTGGTGGGAAAGACACGGCCCGCCACTGGCCGTTAACACGTTAATGTTGACAGCCCTAAAAAACATTAGTCTTCTTGTCTCTCATATTTATTGTGAACGATAAGCAAAATTCCCCCCAAAATTATGTTCCCCTTTAAGAATCATGTATACATTGTACAGTAAGTCATGTTTTATTATGTTTGTTCGCGCTCAGGAAGTCTGCAGTGATCAGTGATGTTGTCGAGAGAAATAGCGTTGTGATGCGTTTTTGGAATTATTGCGCCATCGTATACTTAAAATGAGAAAAATACGTAAATATTAAATTTTATTATAAATGCGTCTGTTACTACATCACATATATACTTACAACATGTATATAAAACCTTAATGGAGGCAGAATAGAGCAACTCCCGTAGGCTACATTGTCAGCGGACTTTTGCTTGCAATTATTTAATAATACAACTAAGAATAATGACTTTTATTTATGTTGCACTTTACAGTTGTGATAATTACAGATGTCAACCTTGATTTTTTTTAATATGCTGCACATAGTAGAAGAGGCTTCCTCAGCGGCTCTTAGTCTTTATATATTAATGTTGTTGGATGAATATTACATTCTAGTATGGCTACTGTCACAATGTCATTAAAATTTAATGTGTTAAATTACTATAAGCTTCGTGTTACATTAATTATTTACAACATAAATACATGATATTAGATTTAAAAAAAAATGGTCTCTGTATTTGCTGCATGCGACCATTAACCAGCTGTGATGGTTGCTTGGTGACAGGAGCAGCACTTCCTGTAGCATTGACGAGCTCGACTGTAACCATTTGATCAATGTTCAATTTAGCCCTAAGCGTTTTTTGGAAGACTTCCATCAACCAAGACTTCATTGGTGGCAGACGGCTAATAAGGTCCAGAGTGTAGCATAATGTGCGCCCCGACAATGACAACAATGACAATGATATTTTCATTCACTTAGCTGAGCTATAAACATGCACAAGGGAGGTCAAGATGAATTATATTCCGAAAATAAGAGTGGCATTAAGATTAATTACTGTACTCTTGGCATCGTCAATCCTCTCAAAACAGGTGAGCATAATAAAACCCCCTAGTAATTTGAGAGGAGCATCCAGAATGTCCTTTTTCAAGTGTATGTGTGAGTGTTTGTGTGCTAAAGGGCACATATTGTTCAGTTCAGTTCAGTTTATTTTCAGTCTAACAAAAACATATTCAAACATAGATCACGATTCAAAAATGAATAACATGACTGAAACAGGCAGGAGCAAAAAAGCTTATATGCCCAACATAAATTTTTTACATTCAATTAAGTTACCTTTTCTACTAATTCTGCAACACAAAAAGAAATATAGTCCTTCAGCATCCACATTCAGGCTGCCCCCCAACAAATAATACAAAAATATATACCTACACACAAACACTTTTCTGTAAATAGATAAACATACATACCTTCTAAATACAACATTTAACCAAACAAACATACATTTCTAGTTCACATAACTTTTTAAAATACATTGTGACATGTTCTTTTTGAAATTAAATACTGAGTCACTCATTTTTATTTCTTCACCAACAGAATTCCACAAATTAACACCGAGAACAGATAAACATCTACGTTTAACAACTAGTCTTGCTTTTGGTAAAATAAACTTAGATTCATCTCTTAGATTGTATTTGCTGGTCTGTAGAGAGAAGTATTTTTGAATTCCTTCTGGAAGAGTATTTATTTTTGCTTTGAACATTATCTGTGTTATTTTATAATAAACAATATCTTGAAATGTCATAAGTTTTGATTTGACAAATAATGGATGAGTATGGTCATAATATCCTGCTTTGTTTATTAGCCGTACAGCTTTTTTTTTGCAGCAAAACAATATCATTAGTTATGGTTTTAAAAGTGTAGCCAAAATTGTGAATTTTGGCTACATTTAAAACACTCTACAAAATGTGTATTGGTGGTTATTTGTTTAAAATGTTTCATGGATTATGTTTTACAGAACATCTTCTGACTGTCTTTTCAGGATGCACCGCTTTTTGGTCGGTCTTACTTTTGTGCCTCCTCTCTCCCCTGCGATGTTATAGTTTTTAACGCTTCCGTATCGAGTCTACCGACAGATATAAGTTAGGACTATACGGTACTTTGTATTAGAAATTGTAACAGCGGAGGATGCATGTGCATGTACGAGCCAGTCTGCTCCACAACAACAGGCTAGAGAAAAAGAAGGAGCTTATTGACTACAATGTCGACTTGCGCATAGCTCTTTGGGTAAATCTCTATCATATATGGAGACATCCACTGACGTCCCACTTGGGAAAAACGTCACAAACCGTGCAAAATCCAAACAGTTCGATTGGAGGAAGTATGAAGGACGGAGATTGTTTTATAAATATCTCAGCCAGGCCTCAATGGTTTGATTTGAAATTTTCGGGACTTATGCAGATCCCATCCATCCATCTTCTTCAGCTTATCCGAGGTCGGGTCGCGGGGGCAGCAGCCTAAGCAGGGAAGCCCAGATTTCCCTCTCCCCAGCCCCTTCGTCCAGCTCCTGCCGGGGGATCCCGAGGCATTCCCAGGCCAGCAGGGAGACATAGTCTTCCCAACGTGTCCTGGGTCTTCCTTGTGGCCTCCTACCGGTTGGAGGTGCTCTAAACACCGCCCGAGGGAAGCGTTCGGGTGGCTTCCTGACCAGACGCCCGAACCACCTCATCCGGCTCCTCTCGATGTGGAGGAGCAGCGGTTTTACTTTGAGTTTCTCCCGGATGGCAGAGCTTCTCACCCTATCTCTAAGGGAGAGCCCCGCCACACGGCGGAGGAAACTCATTTCGGCCGCTTGTAACCGTGATCTTGTCCTTTGGGTTCTGACCCAAAGCTCATGACCATAGGTGAGGATGGGAACGTAGATCGACCGGTAAATTGAGAGCTTTGCCTTCCAGCTCAGCTCCTTCTTCACCACAACGGATCGGTACGACGTCCGCATTACTGAAGACGCCGCACCGATCCGCCTGTCGATCTCACGATCCACTCGTCCCCCACTCGTGAACAAGACTCCTAGGTACTTCAACTCCTCCACTTGGGGCAGGGTCTTCTCCCCAACCCAGAGATGGCACTCCACCCTTTTATGCAGATCCCAAATACCCAAAAATAGGTACCAATGGGTAAGAATATTTGGTTTTGGATTATAGGTCCCCTTCAACATTAGGGATGGAGTTGCATTTTTGAGCCTCCAAAACAGCTTTATTATGTTGAAAAAGCTTTGAATGTATTAACGTATTTTCCGGACTATACGGCGCACTGGAATATAAGGTGCACTGCTGATGAATGGTCTATTTTTGATAATTTTTCATTCATAAAGCGCACAGGATTATAGGGTCCATTAAAAACCTTTAAAGGCTTAGTTGGCCACATGCGTGGACAGCACCTTTTAGCTCTTATATCCAAAATTGTGTACACTACTGAATTTGGGTCTTATGTTCTTATGTGGACACTTATACTGCCATCTGCTGGTGTCAGAAGAGTATAACATACAATGTAATTTGGGGAAAAAAAGTGTAAAAATAAGAATTAAAATGTCACTAAAGATGAAGTACACGTTTGTTACTTATGGACTAAGTAGATCATATCAAAAGATGAATTTTTCTTTTTATTCTAATTAGGGTCCAATAAGCCCAAATAGCAAAGAGAAATACAAATAAAATCATGTAAACAAACAGCTTGGGCTTTAGGAGGTTTTAAAGGAGACATATTTTATAATTGTTTTGCTAAATATAAAACACTTCCTTGTGGTGTACATAAAATGTAATGGTGGTTATTTGGTAAAAATGTTGCATAGATTATGTTTTACAGATCATCTTCGAGCCGCTTTCTGACAGTCACTTCAGGATGCGCCGTTTTGTGGGCGGGTCTTATTTACGTGGCTCACCTTTGACAGCGTCTTCTCCCTGCCATCTTTGTTGTAGCGGTGTAGCGTGCAAGGACGGGAGTGGAAGACGTGTCAAAAGATGGAGCTAACTGTTTTAATGGCATTCAGACTTTACTTAAATCAATAACGAAGCAGCGTCTCCTCATCTGGAAACACCAACACAGGAAATGTGTCCCATGAAAAAACATCCAACCGGAACTCTCTAATAACTAAAGTTCCTTGGGTGAATAATCTAAACTCACTACATCGGTATGTTTTAGCGCTTTCAAGGCGAGTTTACTGACAGATGTAAGTAAGAACTTCACACTACTTTTTATTGGAAATGGCAACGGTGCAGGATGAATGTCCCATAACAAGAAGATAGAGAATAAGAAGAAGCTTATCGACTACGGCGGATGCGCCAAATTTTTCAGGATTTATGCAGATCCCAATTACAGGTCAGCAGGTACCAGAAGGTAAGAAACGTTGCTTTTGCATAATATTGTGAAACAAAACGCCCCTGTGATGAGGTGGCGACTTGTCCAGGGTGTACCCCGCCTTCCGCCCGATTGTAGCTGAGATAGGCGCCAGCGCCCCCCGCGACCCCGAAAGGGAATAAGCGGTAGAAAATGGATGGATGGAAAACGCCAGATAATGTCTTACCTTATACACACACCATAATAATACTCGTATGTTGAAGAAAAACAAGCGATGCGGCTTCATTGCTTACCAAAGTCGTACTAAAACATTTTCATAGATTTTTGAGCACCGTGTGTAATCAATCAATCAATCAATGTTTACTTATATAGCCCTAAATCACTAGTGTCTCAAAGGGCTGCACAAACCAGTACGACATCCTCGGTAGGCCCACATAAGGGCAAGGAAAACTCACACCCATTGGGATGTCGGTGACAATGATGACTATGAGAACCTTGGAGAGGAGGAAAGCAATGGATGTCGAGCGGGTCTAACATGATACTGTGAAAGTTCAATCCATAATGGATCCAACACAGTCGCAAGAGTCCAGTCCAAAGCGGATCCAACACAGCAGCGAAAGTTCAATCCATAATGGATCCAACACAGTCGCAAGAGTCCAGTCCAAAGCGGATCCAACACAGCAGCGAGAGTCATATGACGATCCATCACGTTATTTCAGTTTGTTTCCTTATTTAGTATTCACTTCCTGTCAGTGCTCTTGCTTTGTTTCCACTTCCTGTTTGTCCCGCTGAGCACTGCGGTTCTTTCTTTACCTGCCGTTGATTGGCAGCCGGTCCACACCTGCTGCCAATAAGCTTGTCTCTATTTATGCCATTCTCATAAATAGAGATAGTGCTCGAAGATAGATTTATGTTTGGGACTATTACATGCAAGACTGCTTCACTCTTTGTTTTGAGTAATACAACTCATCTTAGCTGCTTTCCGTCTGCTGGTTCCTGCATCTTGGGGTCGCTAAAACGGCAGCCATGCGAGTTTCTAACACAACATTTTCAATGGAACATATAAAATGTTGGTGTTGTTAACTTGAGTCATATTGCCAACATAGTGCCGCCTACACCTATCTCTTATGTGTGACTGCCATCTACTGGTCACACTTGTCATTACACCATGTAGAAAATAAAATAGCTACGAGGTGGGTAAGCTCAACCAAACTTATTCCGTACATTAGGCGCACCAGGTTATAAGGTGCACTGTCGAGTTTTGAGTAAAACAATGATTTTAAGTGCGCCTTATAGTCCAGAAAATACGATATATGAAATTGTGTTTATTAATGTACTAATTGTCATCTGAAGGCAAATATGTATATTGTATGCAGTATTGGAGCAGTTGCAGATTATTTCTTTGTCATTGTTTCATCGAAAGGCTTCACGGTGGCAGAGGGGTTAGTGCGTCTGCCTCACAATACGAAGTTCCTGCAGTCCTGGGTTCAAATCCAGGCTCGGGATCTTTCTGTGTGGAGTTTGCATGTTCTCCCCGTGAATGCGTGGGTTCCCTCCGGGTACTCCGGCTTCCTCCCACTTCCAAAGACATGCACCTGGGGATAGGTTGATTGGCAACACTAAATTGGCCCTAGTGTGTGAATGTTGTCTGTCTATCTGTGTTGGCCCTGCGATGAGGTGGCGACTTGTCCAGGGTGTACACTGCCTTCCGCCCGATTGTAGCTGAGATAGGCGCCAGCGCCCCCCGCGACCCCGAAAGGGAATAAGCGGTAGAAAATGGATGGATGGATGGATGTTTCATCAAAAGAGTTGTATTTGAATTAGCATTAAATATAATTATAAGATGGGACTTTTTTCAGACGTCTAATCCCAATTCACACTGACAGGCAATTTGCTTCTAGTCAGAGCAAGTGACACTAGACAGACCCTCTAATCCAAGTGTCACCTTGGGGGAAGGTTGCTGAGATGAAGAGGGGGCAGTGTCTCACCGCGACAGTGTGGCTGACCCGTCACTGTTTGCAACATTTAGGTCTCTGATTCCCTGAGGTGGATATTTTACAGCCAGCCTGAGGTCATCCTCGGGGCACATTTGTCTGGCACCAATGGCCGGTACATTCTACAAGCACTTGACTGGAGCAAAGTAATAAATTTGATTCTTTTTTTTTTTTTTTTTCCCAGAGCTTAGATAGGCCTACTGTGGCCTTTATTCACACGCTCTAGTCAAGGATATCAGGCTAGAAATGATCACAAAAATAATGAATCAATTTAATATCGGTACCATCCTCATCAATATAATAAATATAAAACCTTATTAATGGACGGACTGACTGTTTTATCTCATTATGCAGGTAACATTTTTTGGTCCGCTAGCACTGAAGACTTTTAAACTATAATCTTTAGTATGTCTTTTCATCAGGCAAACATGAATAATGGCCGTCTAAGTGCATATGCATAAATGTTAACTGCACCTTTTACTTTCTCTCTAACCACATGTTACTCATTCACATTCTTTCTTTCTTTCTTTAGTTTATTTCGAACATGCACAGACTTACAGCATAATACATCACACAATTATCGGTTGGGGACATCTCTACGCTGCTGATCCGCTTGAGATGGTTTCCTGTGGACGGGACTCTCACTGCTGTCTTGGAGCCACTATGGATTGAACTTTCACAGTATCATGTTAGACCCGCTCGACATCCATTGCTTTCGGTCCCCTAGAGGGCGGGGGGTTGCCCACATCTGAGGTCCTCTCCAAGGTTTCTCATAGTCAGCATTGTCACTGGCGTCCCACTGGATGTGAATTCTCCCTGCCCACTGGGTGTGAGGTTTCCTTGCCCTTTTGTGGGTTCTTCCGAGGATGTTGTAGTCGTAATGATTTGTGCAGTCCTTTGAGACATTTGTGATTTGGGGCTATATAAATAAACATTCATTGATTGATTGACAATGTCATATCATTTCATTTTAAGTTGTGTCCGAAATGGAGTAGGAAAAAGCAAAGCCTATTCAATCAAAAGGGCGGCATAGCTCGGTTGGTGGAGTGGCCGTGCCAGCAACTTGAGGGTTGCAGGTTCGATTCCCGCTTGTGCCATCCTAGTCACTGCCGTTGTGTCCTTGGGCAAGACACTTTACCCACCTGCTCCCAGCCACACTGGTTTAAATGTAACTTAGATATTGGCTGTCACTATGTAAAGCGCTTTGAGTCACTTGAGAAAAGCGCTATATAAAATATAATTCACTATAATTCATAATCCTACCCCTTTTACACTTCAGAGCGTTTACAAATATATACATTCATTTCCTGACTTTTTTTTTTATATAGTAAAATTACATCCGTGAATGAGTAATACAACAGTTTTGTAATATATTAATTAAGTCAGACATGATTAACATACTGAGATGAAGAATACGTCATTTTCAATAAAGGTTGTGTCACACCGCGGTGAGGGAAGTCTTGTTTGTTTTTCTGTCTTGTGATCTATGTGTTTTATTTTGAAAAGCCACCCTCTTGTTTCAGATGACGGGTCCTTCCTCTTGTGTCACCAGTCTGACGTCATCCTTGATTCTTGATTGTTTCCACCTGTTCCCCATCACTCTCACGTCCTATATAAGCTCACTTCTCTGTTTGTCCTTTGCCAGATCGTCTCGTCTATCGTGCCTTCTAGCGTCCATGTCCAAGTCCAAGTCCATGTCCTTGATTCCCTCCTTGCCTTGCTCCTGTTTTTTCTTGTTCTCCTTAATTTTTGATCATAGCAGTTATTTTTGTGCTGAAATTTTGAAGTTACTTTTTCCTCCTTCGAGCGTCTTTAGTTTTCCTTCGTCGACCTAGTTGGTGAGTTTTTTGTTATTCCAAATTTCGTTTTATTTCCTCATTGATTGAGTGAATTTTTGTTTATTCATAGATATTGTATTTGTATATTTTATTAGACTTTATTTTTCCTCCCGTTGGAGCGCTTTTTGTTAATTCTTCTTGATATTCTATTTTTGTAAAGTGTCTTGCCCAAGGACACAACGGCAGCAACTAGGATGGCGGAAGCGAAGATCGAACCTGCAACCCTCAAATTGCTGGCACGGACGCTTTACCAACCGAGCTATACCGCCAATCGTGAGGGACGATACGAGACCACAAGTTCTTCTGTCACATGTTACAAACAAAGTGCCGTTAACGGTACTAACTCCAAAATATGCACTCAAAATATGTAATGTGGTAACTTTTAGATATGCAGGGTATAAGAGTGTTGAAGAGGTGCGTACATAGCTTGTTCGCTCTTTCTATAACTTCCACAAAAAACACCATTTCCGTATTCTAATATTTTAATTAGTAATGCCAAAACCATAATTCTGTATTAGATAATTAAAATTCCTCATGGGTTCATAAAAAAAACGTGTTTACCACTGTGGTAAATTATACCATGTACAATTTTTTTATATGATTGTGAGCTAAAACGTGTTTGTATTTGGTCACAGAATCTTTTAGAGGATTATTCTACTAAGGAAATATGCCCTTTATTAGTTTCGGGGGCAAATGTCCATCACAAGCTCTGTTTAGAGTGGTGGCTCATGCCCTCATGACAATTGGAATCCTAATGGAATGCAGGTTTGGGTTTTAGGAGTGATAATAACATTAGCAACTGGTAGGCAGCCCCCACAGGTAGGAGTAGAGGATAGAGGTCGGAGGTGCCCCGACTCAAACTGATCAGAGGAATATTGTCAGTGAAAGATTGACTGGCCGACTCCAAGGCTAGAGTTACGAAGAAAGGGGGTCTTCGTGCGAGGTGGTCCGAGAAGACATCAGAAGAGTAATCAGGCCCATACTCTTTCTCCTGGAAGCTGCAGTTCCCATCTGAGGCTCACTGAAACAAATATAGCTTGTTGTTCGACGATTCCTCATTGGCGTCTTCTTGGCTCATCACCCATCACACGCCCTACAAATATACAACGTAACCATTAATAAAAGTTAGAAGTACAGTTTTGACACCCTTCCTTACAACATCATGTAAACGACGAATGCTGCACATTGACAACTGAATATTTAAGAACCCATATCCCGGTTAAGAGGACCCCAAAGCGTACGTATATTACTGTATTTTTTTGTACACATACAGCACATATTAAAGGCCTACTGAAATGAGATTTTCTTATTTAAACGGGGATAGCAGTTCCAATTTATTTGCCAAACTTGATCATTTTGCGATAATGCCATATTTTTGCTGAAAAGATTTAGTAGAGAACATCGACGATAAAGTTCGCAAGTTTTGGTGCTGATAAAAAAGCCTTGCCTGTACCGGAAGTAGCAGTCGATATGCGCGTGGCGTCATGGGTTGTGGAGCTCCTCACATCTGAACATTGCTTACAATCATGGCCACCAGCAGCGAGAGCGATTCGGACCGAAGAAAGCGATGATTTCCCCATTAATTTGAGCGAGGATGAATGATTTGTGGATGAGGAAAGTGAGAGTGAAGGACTAGAAAAAAATATATATATAAAAAAGAAGACTATACAGTGGGAGCGATTCAGATGTTGGACAAATTTACTAGGATAATTCTGGAAAATCCCTTATCTGCTTATTGTGTTACTAGTGTTTTAGTGATATTATATGGTCGTACCTGTACAACCTGAAGGTTGGCCCCGCACCTTTCTTCAGCACCAGTCGACGGGGGGTGGCGATGCCCATCTCTGCCCTTTGCAAGGGACCCTCTTCGAAACACGATCTTTCAAAATGATCGCTGCATAATACACTGTACCTTGTGTGTCTGGTCCAATCCAACACCGGCTGTGTTTGTGTTGCTAAAGGCGGCCGCAATACACCGCTTCCCACCTACAGATTTCTTCTTTGGCGTCTCCATTATTCATTGAACAAATTGCAAAAGATTCAGCAACACAGCTGTCCAGAATACTGTGGAATTATGCGATGAAAAGAGACGACTTATAGCTGGGAACGGTGCTGGAAAAATTTAAAATTGTAATTTAGTAAACTAACCCGGCCGTATTGGCAGGCGTGTTGCAATGTTAAGATTTCATCATTGATGTATAAACTATCAGACTGCGTGGTCGCTAGTAGTGGCTTTCAGTAGGCCTTTAACGATAATTGCACAAAATTAAATATACACAAATAAAAAGTGTTAATGTTAACTGATGAACCCCTTATTGTCCAGCAACACTATTACAATGTGTCTCACATCGGCCTTATACAACTTTATTGTCACTGCAGTGAAATGTTGGTTAGTATATGAGGACAATCCAAAAACTGCAATTTAATATGGCATGTGAGAAAACTCACATGACATTAATTATACTACGCTTTTGTGATTCGGACTGCCTTCCTCGATCCTCGATCCCTGCTCGGACACGGACTACACTGCCTCGCTCCTACCCTCGACCCCCGTGCCTGTTCACGGACTGTCCTACTGCTTTGTTCCTCCCCTCCCTCTCCTGAACATCACTATAATACACAACAATCAATTGCACACATATTCTTACAACACACACTGTTGTATGTTGGTCACACACACACTCCATTCTATTGTTTAGTAATAAGGTTTATGATTATTATATATATATATATATATATATATATATATATATATATATATATATATATATATATATATATATATATATATATATAATACCATACATAGAGCTATACCTCCCCCTGGTGTCAAATCCGTTATCTCCCCTCTGTAACCATAACAGGTAAGAAGCTCTTTAACCAGTAAGCAATATGTGAAGAAAATATGTCAACACAGCTAGATATATCTCGTGAGCAGGTGTGTGTCTTACGCACCTGACTCAGATTGCCGTGCTCCTGCCGCTCCGCGTGCGTCACGCCTCTCCTCGCCGCCGCATGCTCCGCCTCCTGGCCTGTATCTTGGTCTAAACCGCCTCTGTCCGCCCGCTGTCGGCCCGTCGGCTGCGTCTCTCCACAGTCCTCCTCCGCCAGTTCGAGGCCGGGCTCCAGTCCGGCCGAGCATACTCCCCCCAACCTTTTCTTCCAAGAGCGGGAAAAAAACTGCTGTGGCCTTCTGACTTCTTTGCCTTTGTCTTTATCTTTCTTTTCTTTGTCTCTGCATTTTTCTTTGATTTCCCGAACTTCAATTACTTTGCCTTTCTCCATGTCCTCTTTGAGTCTTTCCTTGTCCTCTTCTTCCTTTTCTTGCATTTCTCCAAGAATGTATTTCTCAATTTCTTGAGCTTTTCCAACCTCTTCTTCATTCTCAATTTCTTCCTCTTCTTGTTCGTCTTCATCATTTTCCAGCAATTCTTCAATTATTTCTTCTATTTCAATTTGTTGAGTTACTTCTTCTCGTTTAAGTTTTTCCTTGTCCTCTTCTTCCGTTTCTTGCATTTCTCCAAGAATTTCTTTCTCAATTTCTTGAGCTTTTCAACCCTCTTCTTCATCCTCACTTACTTCCTCTTCTTGTTCGTCTTCATCATTTTCCAGCAATTCTTCAATTATTTTTTCTTCTTCATCTTCTTCTTTGACATAAATTTTAACATCTTCATCATCGTCGTAATCTTCATCATCAACATAAACTTCGTCATCAACATAGATTTCACCTTTAAAGTAAACTTCATTCGCAACGTAAATTTCTTCAGTATAACCTTCTTCATAATCTTCTTTACTGTAAACTTCGTCAACATAAACTTCTTCCCTGTACAATTCTTCTTCCGGGGGGCACTCGTCCTCCTTTTTGGCCGGCAGCTCGCTCTGGTGGTCGGCCTGCTCCAACAGCGCTTCCAGCCTTTGAGTCTCCCGGCACTTCTCCTCGAGCAGCCTGGTATAACTTGCCACGAGAACCCAGATGACGTCATCATCCTCTGCTTCCGATGGTGTCTTCTTGTTGGGTGCCAATGTGACGGACTCCCAGCCGTCCTTGTGTGGGTTGCGGTGACACTGGACACACGACGCATCGTAGCAAGTTTGATTCAGATTTATTGTTTCCAACAACCTTTCTTCGGGCCAGTCGGGCGCGCCCATTTCTAGTGCGCCGGCTCCTCTTCCTGGTCGCGCTGCACCTTTCGGTGCTCGCCTGCTGCGTCTGTGGCGGGGACTCATTTCGGACTGCTCTCTCTCTGGTGTCATGCTCGTGGTTTCCGCTGCTGTCTTCCCCCTCGATCGTGCCCCCTTCGCCTCTCTTATAGTCTAGGAGCAGATGCGCAGATAGTGAGCAGCTGTGTGTCTTACGCACCTGACTCAGATTGCCGTGCTCCTGCCGCCGCATGCCCCGCCTCCTGGCCTCCATCTTGGTCCAGACCGCCTCTGTCCGCCCGCTGTCGGCCCGCTGTCGGAACATAGAGATTCAAGTCAAAAATAAATGAAAACAACTCCAAAGGCACCAAAGCCTCCTCGCACGTCACTGATCAAGTCAACAAAAAATTAAGTTTGTATCAAAAGTGTACTTAATTAACATTAGAGAAATGTGGATAGGCAAACCTTATAAAAAGACAAAGTCCAAATTGATGGTTGCAGTCAGGGTGGGGTGGAGGGAGGTAAAGGTTTTTCTAAAAAATATTGATTTACCAATGGGAAAGGAGCCCTGGCGGAGGTCTGCACTCGCAGTGTTTGTTTCTGGTCGACACTACTCTCAGACCGGATTTCAGAAACCATCTGTTGGAATTCTATCAATAATGACTTTTCTACAACAGTTGAGATTTGTGCTGATGTAAGACCCTTGGTGTCCTGTTGAGGGAATTGCCAATTACCACCATTTATGCCCTGTCAGTGTTTCCTTTAATAGGACCCAGCCACACAGGGGGTCAAACAGCCTTGTCATTACTAATGTGAGCAACTGTTCAGTGGCACTGTTTCAAATGAATGCAGTGATAGGGAGCTAATAACAGCTCTAAACTAAAGCTACTATCAGAGAAATAGTGTGTAAGACAAACAAACATACAATAAAAGCAAGGTTGGTTTGGAACAATGCATACTTTACTTTGTTTTCATCTGTATGCTTAACATTGTTGATATCAGTTTAAAAAAAAGTCAATGTACCAGCTACATTATGTGGATAATATAGTTTAAAAAACAGATGTGGGCGGCACAGGATCGCAGTGGTTAGCACTCTAGCCTCAAGATAAGATGAGTCTTTGCATGGGTTTGCAGGTTATTCCTTCTCATGTGTGGGCTTCCACCCACAGCCCAACAGCAGCAATTTTGAACATGTCCCAGTCTGTACTCCCCAAAGCAGTCCTGAAGCACTAGTTCAGTGTCTTCATTCCACACTTGTACAGTTGTTCTCACTGGGGGGGGCTTGCTTGAGGCGCTGTCTGTAAGCTGGATATAGAAAAGCTGAGATGTGATCAGATAGTCCAAAGTGTGGTCTGGGTACAGCCTTGTAGGCTCCCCTTACATAGCCGTACACCTGGTCCAGAAAGTTTTTTTTCCTTGTAGGAAAGTTCACATATTGATGGTATTTCTGGAGGACACTCTTTAGGTTGTGGTGGTTAAAATCCCCAGCTACCGTGAATGCAGCATCGGGGTACGCGGTCTCTTGTTTACTGATGACGTCATGCTGTTGTGGAGTCCGCTCGTGGCGGGATGTAAACAGACAGTATAAACACTGCCTTGAACTCCCTTGGCAGGTAAAAAGGTCTGCATTTCACCATCAAAAACTCAATTTTGTCCGAGCAGTGTCTTTCAACCACTTGTACGTCCGTGCACCAGCGGTTACTCACGTAAACACATACGCCGCCGCCTCTCGCCTTTCTTGAAGCCTCCACGGTAGACTGAGTGCATTGCTAGCTGGATAGCATAGTCTGGGATTCTGTCCGAAAGCCAGGTTTCCGTGAAAATAAGAGCACAGCATTCTCTCAGTCCACGCTGGGATGTAATCCTGGTTCTCAGCTCATTCAGCTTGTTGCCGAGCGAGCGCACGCCAGCTAGCAGCAGGCTAGGTAGTGGTGGTCGTGTAGCTCTAGCCTTTAGCCTAGCATGTAGCCCCGCTCTCTTGCCTCGCCGCCTTGTTGTTGTTGTTTTGTGGTTAGCTGGCTCTCGTCGTAGAAGACAGTTGAAGTCCGTCAGACTATAGGTGAGCTCATGGTGAGCTTTTCCAATGTCCAGAAGTGCATCTCTGTTATATCTCACTGTTGCGTGCAAAAACTTTGCATTTAGGATGCAAATTAGTCGTAAAATAAATAAAAAACGTAAATGTTGTCGGGAGGACGACGCAAAAGACGTCAGCCACGGGGGACATTAAAATAAACTCAAACTCAAACTCAAATTGTTTACATAGGATATACACATGTATACATAACCTAATCATATTGTTTCTTGAACTTAAAAATAGCGGACTTTTAGCATATAAGAATATTATATTACTGTTAAGCAAACCATGAATGATAAAACACGCCAAAACATGTGTTCTTTATCATAGCTATACGTATGACAAAAAAACGCATGAAAATCAGTGATATTCAGTGAGATAAGATGAATTAAATTTGCTGACATTTCATTGCTCCTGCCAAATGAATTGCACTGAGTGGAACGGATCACCACTCCAAGATGGCGGCCGCGCGTCTCGTCTCGTCAGCGCCAGTAGGCAGTAGGTCGATGTTGCGTACCCTTAGAACAGGGGCGCTCACACGTTTTCTGCAGGTGAGCTACTTTTCAATTGACCAAGTCGAGGAGATCTACCTCATTCGTATGGCGCGGCACGGTGGAAGAGTGGCCGTGCGCAACCCGAGGGTCACTGGTTCAAATCCCACCTAGAACCAACCTCGTCACGTCCGTTGTGTCCTGAGCAAGACACTTCACCCTTGCTCCTGATGGGTGCTGGTTGGCGCCTTGCATGGCAGCTCCCTCCATCAGTGTGTGAATGTGTGTGTGAATGGGTGAATGTGGAAGTAGTGTCAAAGCGCTTTGAGTACCTTGAAGGTAGAAAAACGCTATACAAGTACAACCCATTTATTTATTTATTTATTCCTATTTATAATTTATATTTATTTATTTATGAAAGAGACATTTTTGTTAACAAGTTAATGGTGTTTAATGATAATACAAGCATGTTTAACACACATAGATTCCTTTCTTTCATGAAGACAAAAATATAAGTTGGTGTAATACCTGATTCTGATGACTTGCATTGATTGGAATTAGACAGTGGTGCTGATAACGTCCGCATTTTCAAATGGAGGAAAAAAAAAAGTCCTCCTTTCTGTCCAATACCACGTGAAAGTGGTTGGATTTGGCATCTCATTTGTCCAACTTGCATACTCCTTTTTAAACACTTTGTTATGAGAGTAGCATATGTGTGTGGCCCTTTAATGTCTGGCAGCAAGTGAGTGACGTCAGTGAGAGTGCGGGTGGGCAAGCAAGTGAGAAAGCGGTCGCTGAGGGCGGGGGAGAAATACATTGGCATCAAACTCCGTAGCTTGCTAGCTTTCTGAGACTCTTATTTTGTTAGCACAGGCAGGATGAAACAGGTCTTTTATGGTGAAGACAGGAACTGTGCAGTCGCTCTTTAGAGTTTTGACAGTAGGTACGGAGTCTCTAGAAATAAAATGTGTTTCTCTGCGTCCGCCCTGTTAGTGATTTTTTTCTTAAATATGAGCTCGCAGCAGCCAGCGTCATCTCACAAGATCCTCGGGTGCCGAGAATGTCAAACAACTGACGAAAGTGAAGTCTTGGTGATCGCTCATTTTTATGTCTATTTTTTAATGCCTGGCTTGAGATCGACTGACACACCCTCCGAGATCGACCAGTCGATCGCGATCGACGTAATGGGCACCCCTGGCTTAGAAGATGTCTATGGCTTATACAATAGCTACATACAATATAATAAGTGCAATATCCCATAGCTCATACACCTTCTACACATTCTTTATGTTCTTTTTGGAGGTAACAATCTATCCGACATCACAAAAGTGAAAAGTTTCTTTAATAAATCACAGACCAGGGGATCAAAATGACTACATATTACAGATTCACACATTTGACATGAAGAATTACACCATCAAAATGACAGAAACAGTATAAGTACCCTTTTAACGTTTCACTTTTTTTTAATTCCGATAGGTTTTAAGGTTTAATTCAATCCTGTTTATTGAAATGTTACTCTTGAAGGAGTCTCAAAAGTACGACCCGAGGGCCGGATCAGGTTTTTTTTATTTTTTTATCCAGCCTGCATGAGTTTGCTAAGTAAAAATATGGACATTCATTTTTTTTTATGAGAGAAACTACTGTTCTACATAAGTCCACTGGATTTCGCAAAATCTGTGTTGGCCCTGCGATGAGGTGGCGGCTTGTCCAGTGTGTACCCTGCTTTCCGCCCGATTGCAGCTGAGATAGGTGCCAGCGACCCCAAAAGGGAATAAGCAGTAGAAAAATGGATGGATGGATTTCGCAAAAGCAATTCTTTGTATCTTTGTAGATGATGCTACATATCTACAAAATAAACGAGATGTTAGTACATCAGTCGAGGAAAATTATCAAACTACATAAATTACATACTGTAATTGGATTTTGATATCATTTTCTTATCTTGATAGATTGCAAATCAACACCACTGAGTTGACTGATGAACCTTATCACATAATTTATTCAGAAAATATAAATAACGTGTACCCCGCCTTCCGCCCGATTGTAGCTGAGATAGGCGCCAGCGCCCCCCGCGACCCCAAAAAAGGGAATAAGCGGTAGAAAATGGATGGATGGATAAATAACGACGAATAAAGATAGAATATTATCAACCGCAACATGTAAGTGTAAAATAAACTCAGACAACATTATGATTTGTACATTTTCAGACAAATCTGAAGTTGTGTTTTTCTTTTTCTAAGTTATCGTGCCGTGATTTTACCAGTTCGGCCCATTTGGGAGTAGATTTTTCTCCATTTGGCCCCCGATCTAAAATGAGTTTGACACCCCTGGGTTATCCTTTACTCTTGACTCTTGATCCCTTTCACTTATCATTTGAACACATTTGCAAATCTTATCTTTTGACTTAAAAAAAATAAAAATGGACTATGTCTTAACTTGGATTCCTGTGAACGACTGGCTCGTGATGTTGGACTAGGGATGGACACTTTGGCCTAAAATCTATACCCTCCTGCAATGACCAAATTGTAATACAGTGTTTGGCACATACATTATAATAGAACCATTTCAATTTAGGCGACAGTTACTACTAGTTAAGCTCTTAACTTACTGTGCGATTATGTAATTGGGGGTTAAATCACCATAAATGATTGCCGGGCGCGGCACCGCTGCTGCCCACTGCTCCCCTCACCTCCAAGGGGGTGATCAACGGTGATGGGTCAAATGCAGAGAATAATTTCGCCACATCTAGTATGTGTGTGACAATCATCGGTACTTTAACTCTATTTTCTCTCAATGTTTAATAATATACTTGCTCATTTACAGCATTTAATTGACAGCAGTTTTTAATTCAATTTTAGTCATAGTTTTCTAATGGACATTTATTTTAGTTTTAGTCATATTTTAGTCATCTAAATTGATCTAGTTTTGGTCAACTCAATTCCTCAGCATTTCAGTCAACTAAAAAAACTAAAACTACAGTAAATGTTGTTTACTAAAATTGGTTGAAAAAAAAAAAAAGTTGGGTTGAGTTTTTTCTTTCCCTGATGTGGGATCTGGCTTGTGCAGCCCTTTGAGACACTCGTGATTTGGGGGCTATATAAGTAAATAAATAAATGGGTTGTACTTGTATAGCGCTCTTCTACCTTCAAGGTACTCAAAGCGCTTTGACACTACTTCCACATTTACCCATTCACACACACATTCACACACTGATGGAGGGAGCTGCCATGCAAGGCGCCAACCAGCACCCATCAGGAGCAAGGGTGAAGTGTCTTGCTCAGGACACAACGGATGTGACGAGGTTGGTACTAGGTGGGATTTGAACCAGGGACCCTCGGGTTGCGCACGGCCACTCTCCCACTGCGCCACACCGTAAACATTGATTTATTGATTGATTGATAAAATATAATGTATAAAGGGTTGATTGATTGATTGATTGATACTTTTATTAGTAGATTGCACAGGTCAGTACATATTCCGTACAATTGACCACTAAATGGTAACACCCCAATAAGTTTTTCAACTTGTTTAAGTCGGGGTCCACGTTAATCAATTCATGGTACAAATATATACTATCAACATAATACAGTCATCACACAAGTTAATCATCATAGTATGTACATTGAATTATTTACATTATTTACAATCCGGGGGGTGGGATGAGGAGCTTTGGTTGATATCAGAACTTCAGTCATGAACAATTGCATCAACAGAGAAATGTGGACATTGAAACAGTGTAGGTCTTATTTAGTAGGATATGTACAGCCAGCAGAGAACATAGTGAGTTCACATAGCATAAGAACAAGTATATACATTAGAAGTACATTTGAGTTGTTTATAATCCAGGGAGATGGGATGTGAATGGAGGAGGGTATTAGTAAAGGGTTGAAGTTGCCTGGAGGTGTTGTTTTAGAGCGCTTTTGAAGGAATATAGAGATGCACTTACTTTTATACCTGTTGGGAGTGTATTTCACATTGATGTGGCATAGAAAGAGAATGAGTTAAGACCTTTGTTAGATCGAAATCTGGGTTTAACGTGGTTTGTGGAGCTCCCCCTGGTGTTGTGGTTATGGCGGTCATTTACGTTAAGGAAGTAATTTGACATGTACTTCGGTATCAAGGAGGTGTAGCGGATTTTATAGACCAGGCTCAGTGCAAGTTGTTTTACTCTGTCCTCCACCCTGAGCCAGCCCACTTTGGAGAAGTGGGTTGGATTGAGGTGTGATCTGGGGTGGAGGTCTAAAAGTAACCGGATTAGCTTATTCTGGGATGTTTGGAGTCTAGATTTGAGGGTTTTGGAGGTGCTGGGGTACCAGGAGGTGCAAGCGTAATCGAAGAAGGGTTGAATGAGAGTTCCAGCTAGAATCCTCAAGGTGCTTTTGTTGAGCAGAGAGGAGATTCTGTAGAGGAATCTCGTTCTTTGGTTGACCTTTTTGATCACCTTGGTTGCCATTTTTTCACAGGAAAGATTAGCCTCTAGAATGGAACCTAGGTAGGTGATCTTATCCTTCCTGGGTAACACTTTTGTCTCGGTGAAATTTGTGAAACAAAGCTAGAATGTGTCCTACATGCATTATCACAATATACCGATTGTATTAAAAGCTCTATTGTCAACCTCCATCCATCCATCCATCCATTTTCTACCGCTTATTCCCTTTCGGGGTCGCGGGGGGCGCTGGCGCTTATCTCAGCTACAATCGGGCGGAAGGCAGGGTACACCCTGGACAAGTCGCCACCTCATCGCAGGGCCAACACAGATAGACAGACAACATTCACACTCACATTCACACACTAGGGACCATTTAGTGTTGCCAATCAACCTATCCCCAGGTGCATGTCTTTGGAAGTGGGAGGAAGCCAGAGTACCCGGAGGGAACCCACGCATTCACGGGGAGAACATGCAAACTCCACACAGAAAGATCCCGAGCCTGGATTTGAACCCAGGACTGCAGGAACTTCGTATTGTGAGGCAGACGCACTAACCCCTCTGCCACCGTGAAGCCATTCTATTGTCAACCTAATTCTTGTATTTATATAATAATTTTATCACATATGTGAAGTTGGGAGAGTGGCCGTGCCAGCAATCTGAGGGTTACTGGTTCAATCTTCACCTTCTACCAACCTCGTCACGTCCGTTGTCCTTGAGGAAGACACTTCACCCTTGCTCCTGATTGGCCGTGGTTAGCGCCTTGCATGGCAGCTCCCTCCATGTGTGTGTGAATGGGTGATTGTGGAAATACTGTCAAAGCGCTTTGGGTTCCTTAAAAAGGGGTAGAAAGGCGCTATAGAAGTACAACCATTTACCATTTACATCATGTCCATACCGCGCAACCCTAGCTGGGATAGGTTCCAGCTCACATGTGACTCTAAATAGGATGGCTGGAAGATGCATTGACTCTTGCTACTATTGTTGTAACATCTGCATATTATAACCGCAGTGAGCCTTGACAGAATGGAAAGAAACGATAAAGGGGTTGGAGGTGATGCTGCATAAGACATCAAAGTGAACAAAAACACAAGTTATTGATCACAAATTTTAACAAGCACATAAAATATCTTGTTGAACAATCCCAAAGCCACCGGGTCATTATTGACCCAATAATATCTCTGGCTTGTCTAGCCTCTACTTTATTGCCAGTCTCCTGGGAATTTCACACCAGATGGAGTCCTGCTTTAATGAGGTGGAAGCAGTGAAAAATACAATGGACCATGCACTGTTGGCTCTAATTACCTAAAGGAGCTTGGCTTGAGTAAATTGGAGTCGGATGTTAACTGGTCGACTGCTCTTCTCTTTTTTTCCCATTTCAGGGTTTGGGACTAACCTTTCTGATGAAGTTTCGGTCGCCTGGAAGCTACAGGTCAGGCTCTTGCTAATATATGACAGTGATATGACCTCTCACTGCCAATACATAAAGCATCTACAGTCAAAACAAATTAATTGAGATTAATGCAATGACCCAAATAAACCCTAAAGTTAGAAGAAGTTTGATGAATGGGATTTGCATAGTTACACAAACCCGTTTCCATATGAGTTGGGAAATTGTGTTAGATGTAAATATAAACGGAATACTCAATCAATCAATCAATCAATGTTTATTTATATAGCCCCAAATCACAAATGTCTCAAAGGACTGCACAAATCATTACGACTACAACATCCTCGGAAGAACCCACAAAAGGGCAAGGAAAACTCACACCCAGTGGGCAGGGAGAATTCACATTCAGTGGGACGCCAGCGACAATGCTGACTATGAGAAACCTTGGAGAGGACCTCAGATGTGGGCAACCCCCCCCCTCTAGGGGACCGAAAGCAATGGATGTCGAGCGGGTCTAACATGATACTGTGAAAGTTCAATCCATAGTGGCTCCAAGACAGCAGTGAGAGTCCCGTCCACAGGAAACCATCTCAAGCGGATCAGCAGCGTAGAGATGTCCCCAACCGATACAGGCGAGCGGTCCATCCTGGGTCCCGACGAGCGGTCCATCCTGGGTCTCGACTCTGGACAGTCAGTACTTCATCCATGGTCATCGGACCGGACCCCCTCCACAAGGGAGGGGGGGACATAGGAGAAAGAAAAGAAGCGGCAGATCAACTGGTCTAAAAAGGAGGTCTATTTAAAGGCTAGAGTATACAGATGAGTTTTAAGATGAGACTTAAATGCTTCTACTGAGGTAGCATCTCGAACTGTTACCGGGAGGGCATTCCAGAGTACTGGAGCCCGAACGGAAAACGCTCTATAGTCCGCAGACTTTTTTTGAGCTCTAGGAATCACTAATAAGCCGGAGTCTTTTGAACGCAGATTTCTTGCCGGGACATATGGTACAATACAATCGGCAAGATAGGCTGGAGCTAGACCGTGTAGTATTTTATACGTAAGTAGTAAAATACTATGATTTGCAAATTATTTTCGACCCATATTTAGCTGAATATGCTACAAAGACATGATGTTCAAACTGATAAACCTTTTTTTTTTTTTTTTGCAAATAATCATTAACAGAACTTGATGCCAGCAACATGTGACAAAGAAGTTGGGAAAGGTGGCAATAAATACTGATAAAGTTGAGAAATATTCATCAAACACTTATTTGGAACATCCCACAGGTGTGCAGGCTAATTGGGAACAGGTGGGTGCCATGATTGGCTATAAAAGCAGCTTCCATGAAATGCTAAGTAATTCACAAACAAAGATGGGGCGAGGGTCACCAATTTGTAAGCAAATTGTCGAACAGTTTTAGAACATTTTTCAATGAGCTATTGCAAGGGATTTAGGGATTTTACCATCCTGCTAGACACCGAACTCTATTTAATAATACAACTTTAACATTTGACAACCAAAAAATTAAACAAGGCGACTCGGTAAAGAATCTGGGTATTATCTTCGACCCAACTCTCTCCTTTGAGTCACACATTAAAAGCGTTACTAAAACGGCCTTCTTTCATCTCCGTAATATTGCTAACATTCGCTCCATTTGGTCCACTAAAGACGCTGAGATCATTATCCATGCGTTTGTTACGTCTCGTCTCGATTACTGTAACGTATTATTTTCGGGTCTCCCCATGTCTAGCATTAAAAGATTACAGTTGGTACAAAATGCGGCTGCTAGACTTTTGACAAGAACAAGAAAGTTTGATCACATTACGCCTGTACTGTATATACCTTTATATACATATATACATACATATATACCTGTACTGGCTCACCTGCACTGGCTTCCTGTGCACTTAAGATGTGACTTTAAGGTTTTACTACTTACGTATAAAATACTACACGGTCTAGCTCCATCCTATCTTGCCGATTGTATTGTACCATATGTCCCGGCAAGAAATCTGTGTTCTAAGGACTCCGGCTTATTAGTGATTCCTAAAGCCCAAAAAAAGTCTGCGGGCTATAGAGCGTTTTCCGTTCGGGCTCCAGTACTCTGGAATGCCCTCCCGGTAACAGTTCGAGATGCCACCTCAGTAGAAGCATTTAAGTCTCACCTTAAAACTCATTTGTATACTCTAGCCTTTAAATAGACTCCATATTTAGACCAGTTGATCTGCCGTTTCTTTTCTTTTACTCCAATGTCCCCCCCTCCCTTGTGGAGGGGGTCCAGTCCGATGGCCATGGATGACGTACTGGCTGTCCGGAGTCGGGACCCAGGGTGGACTGCTCGTCCAGAGTTGGGACCCAGGATGGACCGCTTGCCTGTGTATCGGCTTGGGACATCCCTGCGCTGCTGACCCGCTTGTGCTTGGGATGGTTTCCTGCTGGCTCCGCTTTGGACTGGACACTCACGGCTGTGTTGGGTCCACTATGGATTGAACTTTCACATTATCATGTTAGACCCGCTTGACATCCATTGCTTTCGTCCTCTCCAAGGTTCTCATAGTCATCATTGTCACCGACGTGCCACTGGGTGTGAGTTTTCCTTACCCTTATGTGGGCCTACCAAGGATGTCGTGGTGGTTTGTGCAGCCCTTTGAGACACTAGTGATTTAGGGCTATAAAAGTAAACATTAATTGATTGATTGATTGATTGATTGATCTACGGTGCGTAAAATCATCCAAAGGTTCAGAGAATCTGGAGAAATCACTGCACGTAAGCGATGATATTACGGACCTTTGATCCCTCAGGTGGTATTGCATCAAAAACCGACATCAGTGTGTAAATGATATCACCACAAGGGCTCAGGAACACTTCATAAAACCACTGTCAGTAACTACAGTTGGTCGCTACATCTGTAACTGCAAGTTAAAACTCTACTATGCAAAGTGAAAGCCATTTTATCAATAACACCCAGAAACGCTGCCAGCTTCTCTGGGCCCGAGTTCATCTAAGATGGACTGATGCAAAGTGGAAAAGTGTTATGTGGTCTGACGAGTCCACATTTCAAAATTATATTTGGAAACTGTGGACATGGTGTTCTCACGAACAAAGAGAAAAATAACCATCCGGATTGCTATAGGCGCAATGTTTAAAAGCCAGCATCTGTGATGGTATGGGGGTGTATTAGTGCCCAAGGCATGGGTAACTTACACATCTGTGAAGGCATGGTTAATGCTGAATGGTCCATAAAGGTTTTGGAGCAACATATGTTGTCATCCAAGCAATGTTATCATGGACGCCCCTGCTTATTTCAGTAAGACAATGCCAAGCCGCGTGGTAACGTAGTAAAATGGCATGGGTACTTTCCTGGCGCGCCTGCAGTTCAGACTAGTCTCCCATCAAAAATGTGTGGGGCATTATGAAGCGTAAAATACGACAGCGGAGACCCCGGACTGTTGAACGACTGAAGCTCTACATAACACAAGAATGAGAAAGATTTCTACTTTTAAAGCTTCACCAATTAGTTTCCTCAGTTCCCAAACGTTTATTGAGTGTTGTTAAAAGAAAAGGTGATGTAACACAGTGGTGAACATGCCCTTTCCCAACTACTTTGGCACATGTTGCAGCCATGAAATTCCAAGTTAATTATTAATAGCAAAAAAAATAATAATGTTTATGAGTTTGAACATCAAATATCTTGTCTTTGTAGTGCATTCAACTGAATATGGGTTGAAACGGATTTGCAAATCATTGTATTCCATTTATATTTACATCTAACACAATTTCCCAACTCATATGGAAACGGGGTTTGTATATGAATGTGTTAAAGGACCGATAGCGTTCTACCATCTATTTTCTGCCGCTTGTCCCTTTCAGGGTTGCGGGGGGGTGCTGGAGCCTATCTCAGCTGCACATGGGCGGTAGGCGGTGTACACCCTGGACAAGTCGCCATCTTATCGCAGGGCCAACATAGATGGACAGACAACATTCACACTCACATTTTTACACTAGGGCCAATTTAGTGTTGCCAATCACCTAAAATATCAATTTTGAGTAATCGGGAGATAACTCACCGTGACCTCACCAGACTCTATGTACCCACACCAGCCCCTCCCTCCCTCTTGGTGTTAGATCAACTATAGAACGTTAGCCCATTTCCCCATATAGACTGTGTGGATAAAGGCAAACAAAAAAAATACTATTTTTGGTCTCTTAATTGCATTTATATATTATAATAGCCATACACTGCAACATTTATAGCCATAGAGATGAACGGGTAGATACCACAACATACATCTTTGAAACGCAAGGTCCAATTCCTAAACCACTTTTTCAATCTAAATTTTATGGATTCTTTGAGGACCAGCTTTTAAGCATTATGAATTGCTCTTTTCAGACAGGAGTCTTCCCTGCCGCTTTTGAAAACGGCGGTGGTGAGGCCACGTCTGAAGAACCGTTTGAACCCAAACGTTTATGATCATTTCTAACCTTCATCCAACCCTATCGATCGACATATTTTACAATCAAGCGACATGCAACAAAAATTTAACAAACACTGCAAAATATAAACACGAAGGGTAACACACTGTGGAAACTAGTATATCGTGCAAAACCGCAGATTCCAACCATTGAAATACTTTGTATAGTTCAAGACTTACGGTCATTTGAAAACATCACTGCACATCATATTGGCAGCTACAGTTTCCATCTTAAAGATCTATAAAAAATATTTGGGAATGTCCGCGGGCCAGTTTGAAACTCTTAATTTGCCCAGATCTGATCTAATGGTAGGCCAAATAATCACTTAATTAAATTTTAAGTGACCCATACAGCCGCTTGTTTTGTAATCGTGTTACCAAATTGTGAAGTGGCCAAAGAAGCCAATTGTTGTCTTGCATTCATATTCCCTGGTGGGCGTGCCCGGAAGAGTTAAAGACAGACGATAAATAGGGATGTCACATACCAGTTTGACAGGCTAGTTTTGCCACAATAGCAACACACAAGACAGCAGATAACCAAAATCAGTGTAATGTATATAAACGAAAGTCAAAGTACACACAGAACACATGTAAACAAAGATAAACATTGGCAGAGAAAGCTGCAAATAACACATTAAACATTGAACAACTGCTTGTGGAACATTACACAGGACCCAGTCCATTATAATATAAATCAAATTAAAAAATATATATGTATATTTGTTTATTATTTTCCGAGTGTTAAAGTTCAAACATTTTGTACTGTTACTCCACATATTATTGTTTATTGTTCCATTTTTATTTTCACTCTCCATCTGAACCTATTATTTCCTGTTTAAGTCGGTCACCATGGTAGCTTATCAGTTTCACCTGTTTCTCGCGGCCCTGCACACCTGTCCTCACTAATCACCTACCTTATATAAGCCTGCATCTTTTGTTGTTCAGTCTGGGATCCAAGTTTGTTTTCACACAACGGTACGTCTGCATTTCTGGTTTGCTTACACGCAAGTAGTTTCCTCTGATCATTCCTATGTTTATTCACGCTAGTTTTCACGCTATGCCCTTGTATTATTCCAGCTCTGTTTTTGTGTGCCTTCGAGCCAGATTTAGTTTGTCTATTACTATTCCTAGCTTTTATGCTAGCGTCCTTTGTTTGTTTTATTCTACTAGCTCCAGCATTTTTGTTATATACCTCTTTTTGTTATTTAAATAAATCTGTATCTTACCTTTGCTGTGTTCAATTTCGACGCATCCTCGAGGGAATCGAACCCGGCACCACGATGCCGAACAGGCGTAACAGTTACAGAGGCCAAAAATATTAAATATACTTGTTTAATAAAACCTCTCCTTGTTTTTAATGAATACTTATGCCTACTTTGCTGTTTTAATGGTAGTCAATATTGTGAAGCTTGTGTGGCATAACGATGCCGTATTTGTTCCTCCAGGGATGCGTCGGGCAAGAACACGGCGTAATGTAAGATATAAGTATTTATTAAAGGAATAAAACAGGCTAGAACAAAAACACAGGAGCTAAGCAGAAAAGCAAACAAATGGCGCTAGCATGGTAGCTAGGAATACAAACGGAAAACACAAACACTCTGCACGAAGGCACAAAAAAGGAAAAACAAAAACTACTAGCATGAAAGCTAGGAATAAAATAAACCGCAGCGCGAGAGCTGGCCAGTAGTAGCATGAAAAGTAAGTCATCAACAGTTGCGTAAAAGCAACAAGGATGAGTGAACCGAAAAGGCTGGCTTATATAGGATGGTGATTAGTAAAACAGGTGTGCGGGAACCGAGAGTAGCAGGTGGAACTAATATGTAACCATGGTGACAGACTAAACAGGAGCTAAGGAGTCAAACGGCGGAGAGTTATACAAAAAGGAAAAAAAAACTTCAAAATTAAACGATCCGAGCAGCGGATCGCAACAATTCTGGTGGTATTTGTAGAGCCAAATGTTTTCTGAGGTGTCACTTGGTGAAAAAAGTTTGAGGGCCACTGTTTTAGACTATTGTAATTCCCAGGGGCCTCATATAACTAGAGCTGCGTGAATTTCCTCCTAAATATTGTATGTACTTTGAAATCCAGAAAACTAAGTACTCAAGTAAAAATGTTGTATCAAAGTGTCCGCACACAACTTTTTTACGTTGCAATCAACTTGAAATTGACGGTAGACATGTGCGTTGCTTAGCACACCCAGTCCAGGCCAAGGCCACACCCCCTTTCTAAATATGGAAATCATACTGAAAGTAGCCAGGTTGCTGACCAATCAGGACTCAGTAGTAGGTGTTTGTTTCTCGTATCGTTAACTAACATCATAGGAGTGAGATTGAAAGCCACCTGTCATTGTCGGCTCTCTTGGTTGCTTTGTTGGGTCTGCTCCTGTCTCTGGCCATGCTCCCTCCACCCCAGCGGACGACAGCGTGGAACACAGTGTATATTTTTATTTTACTTTTTAATTCATAGCCGTATGTAGAAGTGGCTGGTTGCATCAGCTCCGCTAATTTAATGCCTTTCATGTCCTTTGTGTATTTTGAAGTTTGATGTTTCACTCTTACATGAGTGTAAGAGGGATGTGTACTGCGTATGGCTATGAGTTGTTTTTTTCCCTTGGCCTCAGTCTGGACCCCCTCTCCAGGGGCGCATGCTTAGACCGATTTATTTTTATTTCATTTTATTTTAATCTTTTATTTTTTTCTCCCATTCCGCCTCACTTGTTTACCTGAATCTCACCTTTTTTGTAAGGTGCGCCGGAAGTTGGCAAACCCGTCAGCAATCCTGTTCTGTCTCCCTGTAATGTTTGTCTGATCTTTAATGGGATTGTGCTAAAAATTTAAATTTCCCCTCAGGGGACTAATAAAGTATGTCTGATTCTGATTCTGATTCTGATTCTGATTCTGATTGCTGTGTCTTCGAGAACTGAACATAGGCTGAAATAAAAAAGAAATGTTTGGGTCAGAAAGGTTCGGAAGAAGATAGATGTGCGTGGCCAAAAAGACAAGTGGACTGGGAATAATGTAGTGCTGCACCACTTTTGAAAATATGGTCGCAGCAATATGATATGTAAAACTTTAGCAGAGGTGGTGTTACGTACGATGGGGGAGGAAGACGACACAACGGCAGAGATCAGTTGAATAGGTTTATTGAAACTGATGCTGATGATGTGTTGGGGTGTGTATGCTACCAAACGTGAATGGTGCAGGACGATGTGTAGAATTAACAATGTAAATGTTACCAGAGTTTGCTCTAAGTGCGTGTTGAATGAAACCTTCGTCAGACCAAAGAGGCAAGGCGAGAAGGCAGTCTGTGGGCAAGCGAGAGGTTGGGGGCTGGAGAGAGGTAACGAGGTCTGTGTCCAAGCAGGGGTCGAGAATCGAGGGAGGCAGTCCACAATCCAGTGGGAAGTCAAGGCACACAGCTTAATCACGGGAAACTAAGGGAACACTGCGGGAAACACAGAGGACATAAGACACTGGCAGAGGGAAAGCACGTAGAGAACAAGTACGCGGAGGGAAGCCAGAGACAGGACGCTTACTACGAGGAGTGAACAATGTTACGGCACTGGCCTCATCAGACCCAGGTGCGCCGATTGGTGATTGCCTGCAGCCTTGCAGGTGCATGGCCATGATGCAGAAAGAGCAAGCATGGGGATGTCCCGGCGTGCTTCTAGCTGAGGTGCCGGCTGTGTTTGCAGCAGATGACATGCGGGATTGCCCATGCACAATAGTGGTAGTGAGTGAGCGCGTACATTGGGATTGCGCCTCAATTACAATAGAATGGATATATTTCTAATATTGCATCATCCATCATCATATTGCCCAAAGTTAGGCTTTTCCAGTCTGCTCGTGGCCTTTTTACCCCTACTCCTGTTTGTACTCTTACCGTAAAGAGAATCAATACTGAAAATGGAAAGACAACACCGACAGTATAGTCATTTCTTGGCTTGGTAGTGCGTGTTGTCACTTATGTTGAAACAAAAAGAGAAAAAAAGATTGACAACTCCAAATGGACTTACATTTGCAGTTTTTTTTTTTCCGTTTTTTTCCTTTCTCAAGAGAAAAGACCTGGGGCGCATAGTTTAAGTTGCCTGTTCTCTTAATTCCTTTGGGAGTCCGTATCTTTAAAACGACCCATCAACCATCGCTCCAGGCTATCACTCTGCTGAATCACACTTTCGTCAAAGAAAATGGAACATATCGACATCAAATGCTCTCAAAGTATCAATTACCAGTAGAAGTATAGAGTGGCCGTGCCAGCAACTTGAGGGTTCCAGGTTCGATCCCCGCTTCCGCCCTCCTAGTCACTGCCGTTGTGTCCTTGGGCAAGACACTTTACCCACCCGCTCCCAGTGCCACCCACACTGGTTTAAATGTAACTTAGATATTGGGTTTCGCTATGTAAAGCGCTTTGAGTCACTAGAGAAAAAGCGCTATATTAAAATAATTCACTTCACTAACAGAATGCATGGCTCTTGTAATTGTGTTGACTGATAGCAGAGGGTTCCCACTTCCATTGCAAAGCATCACTTTTAAAAAATATCCTACTTCAACATGAATACAGTGAAACTTCGTTTTACAAACCCCTCTATTTGCAAACTTTCCGATGTACAAACTTTTAAATCGAGCCAAATATGCCTCTGTCCGTTGTACGAACGTTTCATTTAGCCAAAAAGACTCAGCATTGTTGGCTGCCCAGGACATTATTAGTCACTTCTCAGTGCTCCAGTGTGTGTACCTTTTGTGTGCGTTTACCCCTATTGGCAAGTTTTGTCTATGCCTGTGTTGATGAATTGTTTAATAATAAAATATTTTTTTTTAGACTTAGACTTACACATACTTTATTGATACACAAAGGAAATTGTTCGAACTAGTTCAACATTCAAGACAAATGTTATCGAAATAAAAAAACGATATGATTCGATATCAAGTTTCAAGACAACATCAGCAACTCTAGTCAGTACACACCACTGTACCTCCTCTGAGCGGCTACACTCAATCAGGAATCAACACACCTGGCGCAGATGAGAACTCCGCTTTCTTCTTAAGGCAGCGTGCCCTGCGTTCCAGTGCCAGAAAGTAGCTACAGTGGGGCAAAAGAGTGTTTATTCGGCCGCCGATTGTGCAAGTTCTCCCACTTAAAATGATGACTGAGGTCTGTCATTTTCATCATAGGTACACTTCAACTGTGAGAGACAGAATGTGAAAAAAAAAAATCCAGGAATTCACATCGTAGGAATTTTAAATAATTTATTTGTAAATAATGGTGGAAAATAAGTATTTGGTCAACCATTCAAAGCTCTCACTGATGGAAGGAGGATTTGGCTCAAAATCTCCCGATACATGGCCCCATTCATTCTTTCCTTAACACGGATCAATCGTCCCGTCCCCTTAGCAGAAAAACAGTCCCAAAGCATGATGTTTCCACCCCCATGCTTCACAGTAGGTATGGTGTTCTTGTGATGCAACTCAGTATTCTTCTTCCTCCAAACACCACGAGTTGAGTTTATACCAAAATGGATACATGGATGATACAGCAGAGGATTGGGAGAACGTCATGTGGTCAGATGAAACCAAAATAGAACTTTTTGGTATAAACTCAACTCCTCGTGTTTGGAGGAGGAATAATACTGAGTTGCATCCCAAGAACACCATACCTACTGTGAAGCATGGGGGTGGAAACATCATGTTTTGGGGCTGTTTTTCTGCTAAGGGGACAGGACGATTGATCCGTGTTAAGGAAAGAATGAATGGGGCCATGTATCGTGAGATTTTGAGCCAAAACCTCCTTCCGTCAGTGAGAACTTTGAATGGTTGACCAAATACTTATTTTCCACCATAATTTACAAATAAATTATTTAAAATTCCTACAATGTGAATTCCTGGATTTTTTTTTCACATTCTGTCTCTCACAGTTGAAGTGTACCTATGATGAAAATTACAGACCTCTGTCATCATTTTAAGTGGGAGAACTTGCACAATCGGCGGCTGACTAAATACTTTTTTGTCCCACTGTACTTGTATCCGTACAGTAAGTCCAACACGTCTCCAGCTCTCCTCGCCTATTTGCTTCCTTGTTCTCTGTGTCTCCTCTCCTCTGTGCACACATGAATTGTCCTGTGTCGTCATATTGCATCTTCACATCATTTTCTGGTTTCTAGTCGTGTGTCTCATCACCCTGTATCCCCTTTGGACTACCTGCTGCCTTCCTGTATCTCGACCTTTTGCCTGCCTCCGGACAACGACGCCTCGCTCCTGCCCGTGACCTTTTGCCTGTCCTTGGACCTCCGAGCCTGCCTTGTCCTTTCTGGACTTCCTCATCTGTCTCAACACGCACCTTCAACACCTCCCGGTAACACTCAACGGATAATTGCTTCACATAGTCACACCACACATCTTTGGATGAGTTACACACATCATTTCTTTGTATCAATAAATACGCTGCAAGCTAAGCGACGTCCTTGTCTCCGTGCCGTCTCCACTGTACTGTTACACCTTCATTTATAAACCTGCAGTTTCACTGCTAGGCTAGTAATCAAATCTGTATTTTGATTCCAGTAGAAGTGTACAGAGGGGAAAAAAAAGAAAACGGAAAAAAGAGAGCAGAAAATTTCTCACGTGCGACTATTAGTCTGGCTTTTTTAAAATAATTCAGAATTAGAGGAAGAGATTGCTTACACTGAAAACCCTTCCAGTGCAAACCAGGCACCGGGCCGATATCATCACACTTTGCAAAGCACGACTGCTCGCACCTGGAGGGAGACTCTCAGCGTTTGCTCAGCCGTCTCTCCCTCAATGTGTGCAAGTGATTTGTTTCGTCAGTGAAAAGCCCAGTCAAGGGGACTTATTGAAAGATTGGAGTTCGAATCCAATTCGTCTGCCATGTGCTTTGGGTGTAGCCTTGTATTGTGTGCTGCCTTCAGGCAGTATTGGACAAGAGGCAAAATCAATGCTCTGGAATGATTTTTAAATCTATCATACCTATTATGACACGTATTTCTTAACTTTGGATCCGTTCATATAAAAGGATCCCCCTACTGCCCTGCCCAAAAATGTTTTTCAAAAGTTGGCCTTTTGAAGTATTAAACAATGCTCGGTTGTTGGGTGACTTTACAGACACTTCAAGAGATAATTTACTTTGAAGTTCAGTATGTTTACGTGTCGTATTATTGTGGTGTAAATGTGTCATTTTGTTTAATCTCATACAATATTCATAATGTGTTCATAGGGAGCTATATTTCAGAGGCCAATATAGTATCTATGTATAATTTGCTGTGCATACTATACAGTATATATCCTATATTCCAGGGGTCGGGAACCTTTTTGGCTGAGAGAGCCATGGAAGCCAAATATTTTAAAATGTATTTCCGTGAGAGCCATATAATGTTTTTTAAACACTGAATACAACTAAATGTGTGCATTTTTATGTAAAACCAACATTAGGGTATGTTATTCTTTTTGATAAAATTTTTATTCTGAAGTTAACTAATAATGAATAAAATACTTCTTACCATTCTTGACTTCTTGAACAGGTGCGGTAGAACAGTCTTTTTCAACCACTGTGCCGTGAGGTACAGTCTGGTGTGCCGTGGGAGATTATCTAATTTCACCTATATGGGTTAAAACATTTTTTTGCAAACCAGTAATTACAGTCTGAAAATGATGTGGTGTTGTTGAGTGGTCGGTGCTGTCTAGAGCTAATTGCTTTGTAGATGTCGGAAACAGCGGGAGGCAGGGTGCAGGTAAAAAAAAAAGGTGTCTAATGCTTATCTGCCCACCCCTGTTTATCTTCAAGAACTCAAGCTTAGCTGCTAGCTTTGATTGCTTGTATCCTTCTACGATGTGTAGTATATTCCTTATCCGCCATGTATAATGATATCTGTAAGAAACACAGTTTATTTGCCTCTAAGGAGGCGAGGATTAGTGATTTCGAAGCTGCACTAGCTCACTAGACATGACACTACTTTGCGCTGAGGACGCTTTTGTCTGCTTGTCGCTGTCAAATGTGAAGAGAATGATATTTATGTCGAACTTTCCTCTCAAGACTCGAATTTCTTTACATAGTCAAAGTGTCTTGTCCAAGGACACAACGGCATTTACGAAAAGCTGCTGCGACCAAATATGCCACGCCACCCCTGCTAAGGACACAGCGCGAATGGGTCGGCAATATGCATTATTACGATATATTAAAAACTCTATCATTAAAACATAAATAAGCAAAAGGTGAGTGCCCCTAAGAAAAGGCATTAAAGCTTAGGGAAGGCTATGCAGAGCAAAACTAAAAATGAACTGGCTACAAAGTAAACAAAAAAAACCAAAATGCTGGACGACAGCAAAGACTTACTGTGGAGCAAAGAAAATGTACATCCGAACATGACATGAGAATCGACAATTTCCTCACAAAGAAGGATAAAAACGACTGAAATATATTTGATTGCTAAAACAAAGCAGATGCGGGAAGTAGCGCTCAAAGGAAGACATGAAACCGCTACAGGAAAATACCAAAAAAATAGAAAAAGCAACCAAAATAGGAGCACAAGACAAGAACTAAAACACTACACATAGGAAAACAGCAAACAACTCAAAATAAATCACGGCGTGATGTGACAGGTGGTGAAAGTACATCTACTTTGAGACAAGAGCTATATTGATGCATGCTTGGTTATCGTTTGAAGTCGTATCCAACAATTGTGACAACGACTTTTTACTGTCAACTGAGTTTCGTTTTTAATACATTTCTGCTGGTGGTGTGCCTCCGGATTTTTTAAACGCAAAAAATGTTCCTTGGCTCAAAAAAGGTTGAAAAACACTGCGGTAGAAAACGGATGGAGGGATAAAAATGCATGAGAATTTTTTACTTTTTGAACGTTATTTTTAACACTGATTACCAGTGGAATTATTTATTACTTATTGTGTTAAGCAATGTAAGATAAGATTAAGCTGAGAGCCAGCTGCAGTCATCAAAAGAGCCACATCTGCCTCTAGAGCCATAGGTTCCCTACCCCTGCTATATTCCTATCAGATAAATAAATTCAATTTCAAAAATAAGCTATTGTATTAAAGACACAAATTAACAACAGAGCAGAAAATATGTGAAAATAGCATGTAGGAACTCACGTGAAAGTTCCACCACTCTTGTTTCCGACACTCCCCGCAGACACATTCTTCAAGCAGACATCAAAGCAAATTATTTTGTAAAACTGCAAGACCCAAACTACTTGTCCTCTTCCTTCTCAGCCTTCTGCACGTAATACTTTTGTTTAGAAAAGGTTGACTTTGATTGCACAGAATCCTTGCCACAGATGTGCCAGTACTAAGACTGACTAGAGTTAAAGCCATTTTACTTCTGTAAACACTGCAGTGCGTGCGACGTCATGTCCGCATGCTGGTCGGATGGCATTCACATTAAAAATCACATTTTCTTCTAATCTGAATGACCACTAAATAGATGGGACAATAAAACTATTCTATTCTATCCTAAAAAGCGGTCCTGATGTCACACTTGCTTCGCAACGCTAGGAGCCTTTCCCTCATTAAAAGCCGCCAATGTCATCTTAAATTGTAAAGCTCGCTGTCCGTGGGTATATCTGGAATTTATTAAAGTAGGTCCACACCGGAGACATGCTGACTCCACTCCAGACAACCCCGTGCGTACAGGTTACGTTCTGTCAACATCTGTTTCGGGAGCACTGTTCCAATGATTAACATTATAATTAGGGTCCGCAAGGACCCTATTGAATCTGCTTTGTTTTATTATTATTATTATTATTCCGCAGCTTCGCACCCTAATTTGACCCCCTTAACATGCTTCAAAACTCACCAAATTTGGCACACACATCGGTAAGGCTTGGCAAAAACACATATTAAGCAACCAAACCCCAAAAATGAAAAATGCGCGCTAGCGCCCCCTACGAAAAAAAAAACAGACTGCTTGTAACTTCCGTTAGGAATGTCGTAAAGACATGGAACAAAAACCTCTATGTAGGTCTGACTTAGACCTAGACTCCCCATTAGAAACGCCTATACCTAAAATCAACAGAAATTTTGCAAAAACCCATTCAAAGCAAAATTTTCGCCTCTATTTTTGCCTCTTTGAGCTGTAATTTGACCCCCTTAAAATGCTTCAAAACTCACCAAACTTGGCAGACACATCAGGACTGGCAGAAATTGCAATCTAATGAAAAAAAAAATTAATAAAACTCAAAATTGCGCTCTAGCGCAATTTTTCAATAAAACACAGAAAAAACTGCTTCCAGGAAGAAACCACAGACAAAACTGCTTGTAACTTCCGGTAGGAATGCCGGAAAGACAATGTCGTAGAGTGATGAAACAAACACTTCTATGGAGGTCTGACTAAGATCGGGACTCGGGACACGGCGGCGGCGGCCAACGGCGGACCCGACCAACGCTGCTTGCAGCTTTAATTATTAAATGTGTCTTTGCATCATTATTCCATAGTGTGCAAATAATAAACTATATATAGCCTTTCATATTGTAACTACCTGATGGTCTTAATGTGTGTTATGCTTTTCCCATGGTTTGTGAAAAAGTGTTGTGTGTCTAGGAATGAAGCACAGAGGTAGACGTGTGTAAACGTAGGAAATAATTGTTGGAATTTGGCCTGTTGTTATCATAAAATTGGCAATAAAAGTTAAAAAGAAAGTCAGACTTTGTTTTGTTATCTCTTGGACGCTACCATACATTGTATCACTTTATTTTGTTGGGGATACATTAAGGAGAAACCATACATGTGATTAAAACGGATGTATAGCGCAAAAAGTGTTTGATGAAGTGTCTTGACACGTTTTAATCTGCTGTTTGCAATTAAAAAAGAGTCTCTTGACATCCTGCCGATCGTTTTTCATTTCTGTTGAGCTTTTATACCATCTTACTTACTAAAAATCAGTCACAGTAACAATCTAAATGTTTTGTTATCACTGCACCTTGACTGTGATCTGAACACCATTTTCGACGAATGCAGCAGGCGTTTGCTGAAGGGATGTCGCCTTTTCTCACGGCGAAAAAAAGTCCTTTCTTGTCAGGAGAACAACTTGCCACGACTTTAAACCTGATAAGGTAGATTGTCTTTGATCCATTTCTGCTCGCATTAGTAGCAAGTGAACTGCAGCCAAACGCCGCAGCTACGGCAAGGCCCGAATGTAAAAAAAAAAATGTTTGCGTTAATTGCTTTGTTAAAAATAATTGTTATTGAAATGTATTGTTAATGTTATTTTTGCATTAACTTTGACAGCCCTAATACATTATAGTGTTTTGAAATGTGCATTTTTTTTCTACTAAAATAGGGACTTTTGATGAGGCTAGAACCAAGTATTTATGTTTAAATGTACTCTTATAGCAAACACTGCTACACAATACACATTTGTGTTTGCAAATGATGTTGAAGAACCAATTAAGAACATAAATTGAGGTTCCGCTGCATAATGATTCACATTTACATTGTATCAGATAAGTTTGTTCAATATACCAGTATTAGTATAGTACCTCGATACTAATGAATACTTTTCGGTACTATACCGCCTCTGAAAAGTACCAATACCATTTTTTGGAATCACAACATCTTTTTTATTTTTTATTTTTTTTATTAAAATTATCTTTATAAACTCAGGAAATATGTCCTTGGACACATGAGGACTTTGAATATGACCAATGTATGATCCTGTAACGACTTGGTATCAGATTGATACCCAAATGTGTGGTATCATCCAAAACTAATGTAAAGTATCAAACAACAGAAGAGTAAGTGATTATTACATTTTAACAGAAGTGTAGATAGAACTTGTTAAAAGAGAAACAAAGCAGATATTAACAGTAAATGAACAAGTAGATTAATAATTATTTTTTCCAACTTGTCCTAAATAATGTAGACAAAATAATATAATGGAAAATGACACAATATGTTACTCCAGACATCAGCAGCTAAATTAAAAGCCTACTGAAATGAGATGTTCTTATTTAAACGGGGATAGCAGGTCCATTCTATGTGTCATACTTGATCATTTCGCGATATTGCCATAGTTTTGCTGAAAGGATTTAGCAGAGAACATCGACGATAAAGTTCGCAACTTTTGGTCGCTAATAAAAAAACCTTGCCTTTACCGGAAGTAGCAGACGATGTGCGCGTGACGTCACTGGTTGTAGAGCTCCTAACATCCTCACATTGTTTACAATCATGGCCACCAGCAGCTAGAGCGATTTGGACCGAGAAAGCGACAATTTCCCCAGTAATTTGAGCGAGGATGAAAGATTTGTGGATGAGGATAGTGAGAGTGAAGGACTAGAAGAAAAAAAAAAAGACGAGGGCAGCGGGAGCGATTCAGATGTTATTAAACACATTTACTAGGATAATTCTGGAAAATCCCTTATCTGCTTATTGTGTTACTAGTGTTTTAGTGAGATTATATAGTCATACCTGAAAGTCGAAGGGGTGTGGTGACCGCCAGTGTCTCTGAGGGTAGCTATGGAGGAGCCAAGAAAGTCGCAGCTGCCTCTTTGACAGCTGCAAGAGGAACGACGCAAGCTCCGCTCATGTTTACGGTAAGAGCCGACTTATTACCACCATTTTCTCACCGAAACCTGCCGGTTGACATGTGGTAGAGGACCATGTTCGCTTGATCGCTCCGTTCCATATTAAAGCTTCAGAACGAACAAAGAAACACCGGCTGTGTTTGTGTTGCTATAGTCGGCTGAAATCCACTGCTTTCCACCAACATATTTCTTCTTTGTAATCTCCATTAATAATTGAACAAATTGCAAAAGATTCAGCAACACGGATGTCCAGAATACTGTGTAATTATGCGATAAAAACCGGCTACTTTTAGCCGTGATCGGTGCTGGGAGAACATGTCCGCTACCACCGGTGACGACGCGCGCACGCGTCATCATTCCGCGACATTTTCAACAAGATACATCGCGGTAAATTTAAAATTGCAATTCAGTAAACTAAAAAGGCTGTATTGGCATGTGTTGCAATGTTAATATTTCATCATTGATATATAAACTATCAGACTGCGTGTTGGGTTTCAGGACGTCAGGCTTTCCCCTGACAGTTTGTGTGTGTTTAGTATTTCCTGTCCTTAGTTCCTGTCAGCACTCTTATTTTGGTTCAACTTCCTGTTTGTCTCCCTGTGTGCTGTTTTCCTTCAGCTGCGGCTGATTGGCACCTCGCCACACCTGTGGTCAATCAGCCCGCTCCTATATTACCTGCTTTGTTCCTCCAGTCGGGGCTGGATTGTTGTATTGTCATGCCACATTTCGCTCTTTTGTCGTTGCTACCTGTTGTTTCTGGCATCGTTACAGCTACTACCTGTGGTGCTACATTTTGTCCTTTTCGTCGTAGCTGTAAGCTGTTCTTGTTAGCCATTAGCTGTTTTCAGTTTTTCTGTTTGCTACCCGCTAGCTTCCATGCTAAGTTCCTTTTTGTTTTCTAGCTCCAGTGTTAGCTCCCTTAGTTTGTTATCCGCCCACGTGCGTGCTTTTTGTTTGTATCCTTTGTTTGTTCTAGTTCTAGTGTTTTAAATTATACCATATTTTCCTATCCAATGCCTGCCTCCATCTCTGCATCTTTGGGTTCGTCACCAACAGACTTTGACACAGTAGGCCTTTAAGATCCTTTGTTTGCTTACTTACTAATAAAAGACAAGTTGTCTAGTATGTTCACTTATTTGAGGACACAGTGGAAATAAGACAAATATTTTTAATGTTTTTTGTTCAAATAAAATAAATAATGCAATTGTTTGTGGTTGTCTTCATGTTACGCCTGTTCGGAATTGTGATGCCGAATTATTCCTTCGAGGATGCGTCAAATTACAACACAGCAAAGGGTATGAACTAATGATTTATTTAACAAAAGGTGCTAGAGAACAAAGATACTGGAGCTAAGAAAAGGCAAACAATAGACGTTAGCATGAAAGCTAGAATAAACAAATAGTAAACTAAACTGACACATAGGCACACAAAGGGAAAAACAAAACATTTAGCATGAGAGCTAAGAATGAATAAAACTGTGCAGCGTGAGAGCTCGCGAGAATAAACAAATAGTAAACTAAACTGGCACATAGGCACACAAAGGGGAAAACAAAACATTTAGCATGAGAGCTAAGAATGAATAAAACTGCACAGCGTGAGAGCTCGCGAGAATAATACAGCAATTGCATGTAAGCAAAAGCGCAAAGCAGACGTACCGTTGTGTATGAACAAATTAGAGTCCCAGGCAGAAGAATGAAAAGAGGAAGGCTTATAAAAGGAAGGTGATAATTTGTAGCAGGTGTGCGGGACAGTGAGTAGCAGGTAAGCAAAAGCGCAACGCAGACGTACCGTTGTGTATGAACAAATTAGAGTTCCAGGCAGAAGAATGAAAAGAGGAAGGCTTATAAAGGGAAGGTGATTATTTGTAGCAGGTGTGCGGCACAGTGAGTAGCAGGTGAACTAATGAGTGACCATGGAAATAAGAGGTAGAATGACGGAGTGATACAACAATGGAAACAATAATATGAGAAGATCCGAGTACGGATCTTAACACTTTATTTAGAAAAGTTTCAAAATAATTTTGGTACCCGTACCAAAAACATTGGTGTCAGGACAACAATAGTATCAGATTAATATTGTTATAAGCCCAAAATCGTTAGGGTATCGGAAGTGAAAAAGTTGTATTGGGACACCGTTACACACAACCATATCGGATATCGTAAATACATCACATCAAATTATTCCATTGAGCGAGTGGAAACAACACTAAATCTTAAACGGACTGTTGTGCAAATGTATTCATCAATGATGACAAAAGCTCTTTAGGTCCATCCATCTTTTTTTGTTTTTTGTATCCAAATCAGGTTCATGGAGGCATTATAGCATGTACGAGCTGACAATCCATCACAGTGCTGACACAAAAAGACAAACGCTCACATTCACTCAGACTTTCACACTCCGATTTACATCCGCGGGCAATTTAAGCTTTCAATAAACCAGCGACCGCGTCTTTGTCCTGTGGCAGGCTTGAACCCGGAAGCCTCTTGCCGGGCAGCGACAGCAATAACTCTTTCACTCGCTTGTGTTCCGAGACAAAATAAAAAAATTCTATTGGATACTTGATGTGTTTTGGTTGTGACACTTCTGAAAATACTACATCATAAAAGCAACGGCGGAGTGGGTTTTAGTGTGCAAATAGAAATTAGACAGGCTAAGAGGGAGGATGTACTTCAGCAATCTCTGTGACACTAATGGAACCTGCTACGTGTTGACAAAAACAGTACGTTCGTGCTTGAAAGCTGGCGTATGTCAGGAAACAAATTTGAGTTGAAAAGGGTGCTTCTTTCTGTGTCAACATGAAAGTACCGATGTCAAAATGTCAAAACCGAAGCTATTTGAGGCTGTATTTTACCTTCATGTTCAAAAGCAACTTTCCAACTGTGAAAACACAGAACTGATGTTTGCTTCAGTCACAATGTTTGGCAGAATTGAAGATTAAAGGTACAAACTAAATAATGTATATGTATTCAAGGTCAATAATATGTCATTATAAATATAAACAGCCATCTATCCCTCCATTTTCCTACCGCTTGTCCCTTTTGGGGTCGCGGGTGTTGCTGGAGCCTATCTCAGCTGCACTCTGGCGGAAGGCAGGTTACACCCTGGACAAGTCGCCACCTCATCGCAGGGCCAACACAGATAGACAGACAACATTCACACTCACATTCACACACGGGTCAATTTAGTGTTGCCAATCAACCTATCCCCAGGTGCATGTTTTTGGAAGTAAGAGGAAGCCAGAGTACCCGGAGGGAACCCACGCAGTCACGGGAAGAACATAAATGGGTTGTACTTGTATAGCGCTTTTCTACCTTCAAGGTACTCAAAGCGCTTTGACACTACTTCCACATTTACCCATTCACACACACATTCACACACTGATGGAGGGTTAGCTGCCATGCAAGGCGCCGACCAGCACCCATCAGGAGCAAGGGTGAAGTGTCTTGCTCAGGACACAACGGACGTGACGAGGTTGGTACTAGGTGGGATTTGAACCAGTGACCCTCGGGTTGCGCACAGGCACTATCCCACTGCGCCAACATGCAAACTCAGGACCTTCGTATTGTCAATCAATCAATCAATCAATGTTTACTTATATAGCCCTAAATCACTAGTGTCTCAAAGGGCTGCACAAACCACTACGACATCCTCGGTAGGCCCACATAAGGGCAAGGAAAACTCACACCCAGTGGGACGTCGGTGACAATGATGACTATGAGAACCTTGGAGAGGAGGAAAGCAATGGATGTCGAGCGGGTCTAACATGATACTGTGAAAGTTCAATCCATAATGGATCCAACACAGTCGCGAGAGTCCAGTCCAAAGCGGATCCAACACAGCAGCGAGAGTCCCGTTCACAGCGGAGCCAGCAGGAAACCATCCCAAGCGGAGGCGGATAAGCAGCGCAGAGATGTCCCCAGCCGATACACAGGCAAGCAGTACATGGCCACCGGATCGGACCGGACCCCCTCCACAAAGGAGAGTGGGACATAGAAGAAAAGAAAAGAAACGGCAGATCAACTGGTCTAAAAAGGGAGTCTATTTAAAGGCTAGAGTATACAAATGAGTTTTAAGGTGAGACTTAAATGCTTCTACTGAGGTGGCATCTCGAACTGTTACCGGGAGGGCATTCCAGAGTACTGGAGCCCGAAATGAAAAAGCTCTACAGCCCGCAGACTTTTTTTGGGCTTTGGGAATCACTAATAAGCCGGAGTCCTTTGAACGCAGATTTCTTGCCGGGGGAATTGTGAGGTAGAATTGTGAATTGTGAGGCACATGCACGAACCCCTGGGCGCCGTGCTGCCCAAATATAAATATATATTGTCTTTATATAAATATAAGGACAATATAACATACATCCATAAACATGGATGAATATGAAAAAGTGATATATATATATATCTGTACAGTAATCTATTTATTTTTATCTGCACCCAATTGCTCTTTTATCCTGCACTACCGTGAGCTAATGCAACAAAATGTTGTTCTTATCTGTACTGTAAAGTTAAAATTGGAATGAAAATAAAAAGGAAGTCTTAAGTCTAATAAAGTAAACTATAAACCCAAACATAATGCCAAAATATATTAAATGCCCAGTCCATTAACTTCAATGAGATCAAAAGTTAAATGCAGTATACATACTGTAAAAAAATATTTTCCAAAATTGCTTCTTGGCATTTTCCCATGTGTTTTTACAGTTGCAGATTAAAATGTAAAAAAATTTCCTCCGAAAATTTGGATGGGTCTGCTATATGAGCTTTGAACCTCTGGGCCGAGGTTGATCGAAGCTAAATAGCTGGCATGAAACCAACCAGAAATCTATTAACAAACTTGCAAGATAGCGCCAAGTATTAAAAAACATTTTTTTAGGTTTAAACTTACAAAAGTAGCTAAAATGCTAGCATTAGTGTCATGATCCGTTGCCTGGATCATATTTTGTCTAGTTTATGACTCCCTCCGTTCCCCTTTTGAGCACCCCCGGGTTTGAGTTTTGGTTGCCATGGATGCGGAATGGTTTCACCTGCCTCTGACTAGTGTTCGGCATGGTGTCGGACACTAATCAGAGAGCTACTTATTCGCGTTGTGTGCCACACTCAGTCTGGTTTCCTTGTTTGCTGTAAGCAACAGTTACGTTGGATGATTTATTGTTTACATGCTTTTGATTTCTGTGCTAAGTTTTGCCTTAGCTCGCCGTGCTATCAACACGATTGCTTTGTTTCATTTGTACGTCAACTGGTTTATGAGGAATAAATCATTATTCTTACCTAACCGCGTCGTCCGGAGTTCCGTCTGCATCCCGGGAGAACGACCCAGTTCAGTACCTGCACTCTTTTACTACGAAGCTATGCTGTTGTAACACCTGCAGAATGTGGCTTGGCATTGTCTTGCTGAAATAAACAGGGGCGTCCGTGATAACGTTGCTTGGTTGACAACATATGTTGCTCCAAAACCTGTATGGACCATTCAGCATTAATGGTGCCTTCACAGATGTGTAAGTTACCCATTTCTTGGGCACTAATACACCCCCATACCATCACAGATGCTGGCTTTTGAACTTCGCGCCTATAACAATCCGGATGGTTATTTTCCTCTGTGGTCTGGAGGACGCCACGTCCACTGTTTCCAAAAACAATTTGAAATGCGGACTCGTCAGACCACAGAACACTTTTCCAGTCTATCTTAGATGAGCTCAGGCCCAGTGAAGCCGGCGGCGTTCCTGGGTGTTGTTGTTAAAAGGCTTTCGCTTTGCATAGTACAGTTTTAACTTGCACTTACAGATGTAGCGACCAACTGTAGTTACTGACAGTGGTTTTATGAAGTGTTCTTGAGCCTATGTGGTGATATCATTTACACACTGATGTTGGTTTTTGATGCAGTACCGCCTGAGGGATCAAAGGTCCGTATTATCATTGCCTACGTGCAGTGATTTCTCCAGATTCTCTGAACCTTTTGATGATTTTAAGGACCATAGATGGTAAAATCCCTAAATTCCTCTCAATAGCTTGTTGAGAAATGTTGTCCTAAAACTGTTCGACAATTTGCTTACAAATTGGTGACCCTCGCCCCATCCTTGTTTGTGAATTACTTAGCATTTCATAGAAGCTTCGTTTATACCAAATTATGGCACCCAACTGTTCCCAATTAACCTGCACACCTGTGGGATGTCCCAAATAAGTGTATGATGAGCATTCCTCAACTTAATTTGTATTTATTTCCACCTTTCCCAACTTCTTTGTTATGTGTTGCTGGCATCAAATTCTGAAGTTAATGATTATTTGCAAAAAAAAAATGTTTATCAGTTTTAACATCAAATATGTTGTCTTTGTAGTATATTCAAATGAATATGGGTTGAAAATGATTTGCAAATCATTGTATTCCGTTTATATTTACATCTAACACAATTTCCCAACTAATATGCCGGCGGAATTTCTGAATGTTGTTGATTGCTTTGCATAGTAGAGTTTTAACTTGCACTTAAAGATTATATGAACTGTAGTTACTGACAGTGTTTTTTAAAGTGTTACTGAGCCCATGTGGTGATATCCTTTACACACTGATGTCGCTTTTTGATGCAGTACCGCCTGAGGGAAGGAAAGTCACGGCCCTTACCACTTATGTGTGGTGATTTTTCCAGTTTTTCTGAACCTTTTGATGATATTACGGACCTACATGTTGAATCCCTATATTCCTTGCAATAGCTCATTGAGAAATGTTGTTCTTAAACTGTTGGACAATTTGCTCACGCACTTGTTCAAAAAGTGGTGACCCTCGCCCCATCCTTGTTTGTGAATAGCGGAGAATTTCATGGAAGGTGCTCTTATACCCAATCATGGCACCTGTCTTGTTACCAATTAGCCTGTTCACCTGTGGGATGTTCCAAATAAGTGTTTTATGTGCCAGCTTTTCTGAAAAAAATTGCAGGCATCAAATTCCAAATGCTAATATTTGCAAAAATTAACAAAGTGTAACAGTTTAAACGGTAAGTACCTTTTTTTGCAGAATATTCAATTGAATATAAGTTACATAAAGGATTTGCAAATTATTGTATTCTGTTTTTATTTACGATTTACACAATGTGCCAACTTCACTGGTTTTGGGTTTTGTATAAAAAAGATAGCAAGATAGAGCACTACAGATTATATAATATATGGCAGGTGTCGGCAACCTTTACCACTCAAAGAGCCATTTCGACCCGTTTCACAAAATGGGAGCCGCAACTATTCTCGCCAATATCTGCTGGCGGTCACCCAGATGACAAGAATAAGGGCATGCTATGAAGCCATTGCCATAAACACCTTCTACAACATGTACAAACTACTTGCCAGTCCAGCAACATGTTGTGAGAGGCTTCCGCAGATGCACGCATACGACTGGAAGGCATACTGGGTGACACAGAGTACACTGACGGTTGTGATATAAACAACTTTAACACTACTACTAATATGCGCCACATTGTGAACCCACACAAAAGAAGAATGACAAACACATTTCGGGAGAAAATCCTCACACTAACACAACATAAACGCAACACAACAAATACCCAGAATTCTTTGCGTCCATGACACTTCCTGACTATGTTATACACCCCGCGAGCACCAAACCCCGGCCACCTCAACCACGCAAAGGATTCTGAATATTTGTCGTGTTGCGTTTATGTTGTGTTACAGTGAGGATTTTCTCCCGAAATGTGTTTGTCATTCTTCTTTTGTGTGGGTTCACAATGTGGCGCATATTAGTAGGAGTGTTAAAGTTGTTAATATCACAACCGTCAGTGTACTCTGTGTCACCCAGTATGCCTTGCAATCTCATACGTGTGCCGATAGGAGCAGCGAAATGCATGTGTCCGGTCGACACGCAAACAGCATTCCGTGAATGGTGGGCGCGATGACAGGTAAAGAGTAATATCGTCACGGCACGCCCTTAATATTGTAGTCCGAGTGAAAATTGGAGGAAGTTGACTCCGGGTGATATCCGGGAGAGGAATTGAATTCCGGAATCTCCCCGCAACAATCTGGGGGGTCGGCGATTGTGCAGCTGAGCCGCATCAGAGTTGCCAAAGAGCCGCATGCGGCTCCGGAGCAGCGGGTTGCCGACCCCTGATATATGGGAACTGATTGATGGTGCATGACAGCTATGTTTTTTCGGCACACCCAAACGTGTCACTTGCAAGACACCAAATAAAATTACTGTAGAGGAGGTTGGCAAAAATGAACAACAAAACACACATTCAAGACACTGACGGTTGAGGTTTTTTCTAATTGTACGCTATGGTATTAATTATGCAGAACTAAAAAGCATTAAAAACTCTCACAGAAAAATATATTGTCTGTGGATAACAACTAATAGAGTGCCATTAGTCATCTTCCCTGGCTTGGAGTTACATGCATGGATTTTGAGGGAAAAGTACAATTCTGGATTAGGCTATCTTCACACTGCAAGTCAATTCCCATTTTTTGCCCAAATGTGACCCGTATTAGATTTTGGTATGTCCATGTGAACAGTACAATTCCCATTTTTCACATGTGAATATAAATCAGATATGTATCAGATGCAACTGCAGTATGAATGATCAGATCAGTAACGTGGTGGGAGTGGAGCTGGACTCTCTGGCTGTGGTGTCAGAGAGGAGAAGTCTAGCAAAACTCCTAGCCATTATGGACAACACCTCCCCCCCCCCCCCCACTACACTCGGACCTTGCGGAAAGAATGAGCACGTTCAGTGGAAGACTCAGACTCCCAAAATGTAACACGGAACGACACAGGAGGTCCTTCATACCGACAGCCATCAGACTGTATAATGCATATGTTCCTTGACTGCACTTAAATGTAGAATATATTTATATTAATCATATATTATATATATAATATATGTCAAATATTATTTATTATTATTATGGTTTATTGTGAGCGAATTGTGGTGCTGAATTTCCCCCAGAGATCAATAAAGCACTTTCTATTCTATTCTAGATCTCGTTCATCCGACCACCGTTAGAGCATACATTTTATATTTCATTTGCCAAAATAGATGGTTACAAAAAGAAATAGTGGATGAATGTGCTGCAAAGAGACATAGAGCAGATGTTTTTAGAACGGAGTTCGGAAAAAAATGAATTAGGCATCATACCCTGCTGTGTGAACATTATTATGTATTTATTATGTATTATGTATTTCTTAGTATCCCCTGTGACCGTGGAGCACAATTATCTTTAACTAAAAAATGTATCAGATGATATGTTCTTGCTTCATCTGTATGTTACTTTCTACTGATTTTACCGGCATATTCACATGGTGAAAATGTGGATTTGGCTCGGATAATTTCCGTGGTCTTTCACCAGCGCCACTTAATCTGTTGTCACTGTTTCAGTTCCCTGCTGGCCGTCAGACATACAGCTTGTGTGAGCAGCTTTTCAGAGGAGCATGAATGTCAGTAGATGAGAGCAAGCACCTCGCAGGGGGAGCAATGTTCCATGAGCCTCAGTCTGCTGGCTCATGCTGTTTGTTTGACAAATAGTAAAGGTTGCATCCTCTATTCAAGACACTAGCTTGCTTTGACAGCATTGTCCTTCAAAATGGTTCCAACATCATAACGTCAACATGCTGATTAACATTCTTACGCGGTGTATTTTTTTTTTCCTGAGAGTGGTGTATAATTCATTAGCCTTGGATTAAATCTATGCATCAATGCAGAATACTGTGCATTGAAGAACCCTTAACAAAGTTGGACACACCAGCCATCAATCATCAGCTACACAAGGTCTCAAGGCCCAGTAACAATATTCACTCCTAGCCAACATTTACTGTATCAAACAGCATTCCAGGCATACTACGAGAGAGCTCAGCGCCACCGAATAACTTGGTCGAGATGCACTGCGTTTTATTTCAAATGCAAAATACAAAACCAAACCAAAGTGCTAGCAACATTATAAAACAGTTGACAAATGTTTCGCAACAAAGAGCAATACTGGACAAGCCTTCATTTGACACACTGTGACTCATGGGCTACGACAAAGGAAGTCATACAGTATCTAAACTCTTGTTGTATATTTAATGGTCGTGTGATGGGTGTTAATCCAAGGAGACTTATCGTCGAACAAAAAGCTTTATTTGTTTCGGCGAGCCTCAAACAGGAACTGCAGGTTTCCCGGAGAAGTAAAATGGGTTAAATGGGTTGTACTTGTATAGCGCTTTTCTACCTTCAAGGTACTCAAAGCGGTTTGACACTACTTCCACATTTACCCATTCACACACACATTCACACACCGACGGAGGGAGCTGCCATGCAAGGCGCCAACCAGCACCCATCAGGAGCAAGGGTGAAGTGTCTTGCTCAGGACACAACGGACGTGACCAAGTTGGTACTAGGTGGGATTTGAACCAGGGACCCTCGGGTTGCGCACGGCCACTCTCCCACTGCGCCACGCCGTCCCAGGACAGTGGGCCGAATCTCTTCTGCTGTCTTCTCGGACCATCCATCCATCCATCCATGCATCCATCCATCCATCCATCCATCCATCCATGCATCCATCCATCCATCCATCCATCCATCCATCCATCCATGCATCCATCCATCCATCCATATTCTCCCGCTTGTTCCTTTCTGGGTTGCGGTAGTGGGCCGAATCTCTTCTGCTGTCTTCTCGGACCATCCATCCATCCATCCATCCATCCATATTCTCCCTCTTGTTCCTTTCTGGGTTGCGGCGGGTGCTGGAGCCTATGCCAGCTGCACTAGGGCCGAAGGCGGTGTACTCCCTGGACAAGTCGCCCCCTCATCACAGGGCCAACACAGATAGACGGACAATATTCACACTCACATTCACACACAAGGGACAATTCAGTGTTTCCGATTAACCTATCCCCAGGTGCATGTCTTTGGAGGTGGGAGGAACCCGGAGGGAACCCACGCAGTCTTGCGGAGAACATGCAAACTCCACACAAAAAGATCCCGAACCCAGCGTAAACCCAGGACCTTCGTATTGTGAGGTACATGCACTAACCCCTGTCCCACCGTGCTGCCTTCTGGAACTCATCCATCCATCCATTTCCTACCGCTTTTCCCGTTTGGGGTGGCAAGGGTTGCTGGAGCCTATCTCAGCTGCACACCGTGATTAAATACCTTTGACACCAAGGCAGTTATTCTTTGTTGTTCTCGCCTTGGGGCCGGCCAGTTTGGTTGGACAAATGCAGACAACACCTGGGCGTTGTGACTTTGCTCAATGGAGTCGGTTGACCTCCAAGCACTGATCTCTACTCCTACCTGGGGGGGCTCTTCCCAAATTTCATGATTGTGTTTGCACTTCGTCCTAAAATCCAACTACTGCTGTATCTTAAACTCCCCATGTGCTGGGGTCGCAAACCCCCCTCTCTGGACGAACTGTGAGGGACATTTGCCCGTTTGCCCTTAGTGGAATAATCTTTCAAAGAATTCTGTGACCAAATTTAAACACATGCTACTTCCAATCATTTAAGACAATTGTACTTTATATAATTAACTTCACTCTAAAAGGAAGAATCCTAAAATATAGGGTAAATAATAGGCTATTCCGCAGGACATGGAACATTTTATTTCCTGGGAGCATTTTCCCAGTTGTTCTAGTTCAGGTTAATTATGCCATGGGTGGCCTCCGTGAGAACCTTAGATAGAGAGAGAGAATTAGTACCATGACACCCCGAGAGCATCAGCAGCGTTCACACATTCTGTATTTTGTATAAATGCAATGAAAAGGGTGGAGTGCCATCTCCGGGTTGGGGAGGAGACCCTGCCCCAAGTGGAGGAGTTCAAGTACCTAGGAGTCTTGTTCACGAGTGAGGGAAGAGTGGATCGTGAGATCGACAGGCGGATCGGTGCGGCGTCTTCAGTAATGCGGACGTTGTACCGATCCGTTGTGGTGAAGAAGGAGCTGAGCCGGAAGGCAAAGCTCTCAATTTACCGGTCGATCTACGTTCCCATCCTCACCTATGGTCATGAGCTTTGGGTCATTACCGAAAGGATAAGATCACGGGTACAAGCGGCAGAAATGAGTTTCCTCCGCCGTGTGGCGGGGCTCTCCCTTAGAGATAGGGTGAGAAGCTCTGCCATCCGGGAGGAACTCAAAGTAAAGACGCTGCTCCTTCACATCGAGAGGAGCCAAGATGAGGTGGTTCGGGCATCTGGTCAGGATGCCACCCGAACGCCTCCCTAGGGAGGTGTTTAGGGCACGTCCAACCGGTAGGAGGCCACGGGGAAGACCCAGGACACGTTGGGAAGACTATGTCTCCCGGCTGGCCTGGAAACGCCTCGGGATCCCCCGGGAAGAGCTCGACGAAGTGGCTGGGGAGAGGGAAGTCTGGGTTTCCCTGCTTAGGCTGTTGCCCCCGCGACCCGACCTCGGATAAGCGGAAGATGATGGATGGATGGATGGCAATGATGCACTTGGACAGCTGCCTTTTACCTTGAGACATTTAGGACCAGTAAGAGTTTGCAAATGAGGAAGGGCCATGCGAGCATTTTATGATGACGTTTTCTTTCATTGTACCCTTTTGCAAACGCTAGAACACGCAAATTAGTTGACTTGGGGGATTGGCTAACATATAAGATATGGGAGCACAAAACCTATGAAATTTACAGCGTTGTTTTGCATGTTTACTAATATTGTACTTATTGCTTATAAAGGGCAATTTTCATACACATCATACAAGGCCTTGATGAGGTTATGAAACGTTGATTATATGGGTGCTGAAAAAAGATTTGTATTTATTTCAGTTAAAAATCGATTCTTAATTTTCCGAAAGAGATTTGATTTTACTTGTTTTTTTGAAGTCAATTAAAAAAAAACAACGTTTTAGGCTATATCTGCACTTACTTCCTGCATGTATGTTATTATAGTTATTACACCAAATAATGTATTGCGTCGATCAGTTTAAATTAAGAATTGTGTTGGAATTGGAATCGATTCTGAATCGAATGGAGTCATGGATTCCTGTCCGATTCACATTCTCAATTGATTCACAATGGAATTCCACATTCGTTGAAATTTTGAATCAGTATTTTTTAATGAAAGTAATAGTTTAACAAGCCTACGAGCAGTAGCATTTAATTAACAGAAACATTTATCCATACCAAGAACACTATTGAATAATCTTTCAGGGTTTTTTTTCATTGTCAACGTACTAAGCAACACAGCTGTATATCAGTAGTTCTCAACCTTTTTTCAGTGATGTACCCCCTGTAAACATTTTTTTAATTCAAGTACCCCCGAATCAGAGCAAAAAGCATTTTTGGTTGAAAAAAAGAGATAAAGAAGTAAAATATAGCAGTAGGTCATCAGTTTCTGATTTATTACATTTATGACAGTGCAAAATATTGCTCATTTGTAGTGGTCTTTCTTGAACTATTTGGAAAAAAAGATATAAAAATAACCAAAAACTTGTTGAAAAATAAACAAGTGATTCAATTATAAACAAATATTTCTACACATAGAAGTAATCATCAACTTAAAGTGCCTTCTTTGGGCATTGTAATAGAAATCCATCTGGATTCATGAAATTAATTCTAAACATTTCTTCACAAAAAAAATATATTTAACATCAATATTTATGGAACATATCCCCAAAAAATCTAGTTGTGAACACTGAATATTGCATTGTTGCATTTCTTTTCACACTTTATGAACTTACATTCAATAGATATATTTATAAAGGATTTTTGAATTGTTGCTATTTTTAGAATATTTTTAAAAAATCTCTTGTACCCCTTGGTATACCTTCAAGTACCCCCAGGGGTACACGCATCCCCATTTTAGAACCACTGCTGTATATAATCCAATATAAAAACAAGTAATTCATATATTTAGGAAGCTTCATCAAGCGCTGAATTGTTACAGTGCGCCTTGGCACCTGAAGTAAGGAGTAAGTTTTTGAAGTTCCCTGCCTGGAAAGCTTTAGTAGCGTTGGAAGGCTTATAATTGGTCTTAAGTTGAAGATGTCAAGGAAAATGTGTGGCGCATTATGAAGCCTAAAATACCACAACGGAGACCCCGGACTGTGTAACAACTTAAGCTGTACATAAAACAGGAATGGTAAAGAATTCCACCTGAGAAGCTTTAAAAAATGTGTCTCCTTAGTTCCCAAAGGTTTATTGAGTGTTGTTAAAAGAAAAGGTGATGAAACACAGTGGTGAACATGCCCTTTCCCAACTACTTTGGCACGTGTTTGTTACATTTGCGCGGCATCGTGGATGCGCGGGGAGTGTCGCCTCTCGATGCGCAGGATCACAGCAGGCAGGAATGAAGGTATGAACAGCCTTTTAATGTGGAGTTACAAAAGAACACTGGTACAAAAGAGCAAATCAAAGGCGTGTCTGAGCACAGAAAACTAAATGCTAATATAAACAGAAGACAGAGTTCGAAATCCATAAAGCGCGAGCCAAGCGCGCGGAGGCAAGCTACATTTAGCAAGCAGAAAAATAAACAGAGACTACTCACGTAACGGTTGCAGGTGCAAACAAAATGGCGAGAGTGAACTTAGGTAGCAGAGGGGCTTAAATACAGAAAACATAATTACAAACCGGTGTGTGAATGAGCCATGCAGGAGGAGCAAATAAGGTAGTCATGGTGGCGAAAGTAAACAAGGAAGTGCGCTATGAAACGGGATCGAATGAGTCCAAAACATGACCAAACATAATAGGAAAATACCAAAAGGGGACAAAACATACTAGATGTGTGATCCGGAAACCGGATCACAACAGTGTTGCAGCCATGAAATTCTAAGTTAATTTTTATTTTTTTTTAAATACAGTGTATGAGTTTGAACATCAAATATCTTGTCTTTGTAGTGAATTGAATTGAATATGGGTTGAAAATGATTTGCAAATCGTTTATATTTACATCTAACACAATTTCCCAACTCATATGGAAACGGGTTTTGCAAAATAAACATATTGATATACTCAAATGCCCATAAAAATGCCCACTAAGCAGTTTGAATGGCGGACAGCACTTTGCCACGACAGGCACAGGAAATCAACACAGCACTGTAAAGACTATGAGAGAGGATGAGCCCCCATTTTTCATGGCACGATCTCTTTTCACTTCCACTACCGTGTGTTTTGCCATTAAACAATACTTTTTTACTAAGTTAGTTCATGGTTAAGCACTGTCAAGCGTGTCAACCCCAGGGTTGGTTACAGAGATGCAAGCAGAGGCAGGATTATGGCGCAGTATATGAAGATTTATTGTGGTTAGCTCGCCTGACAGTGCAGACCAGATGTGAAGTTGTTCAGTGGAGTGAGTTAATGAGAGGAATCCTGCAAAGTGTTGCACAAAGACGGAGCCCAGGGCTGATGAAATAGGCACACAAGAAGGGAGTTGCAGGTGCAACTGCAAGAGAAAAGGGAAACTGGGACAAGCCTGGCTGAAAAACAAGCAAAAGTTAATGTGGCTTGAAACACAGACTAACAAAAAGTGGTGTTATCATCTAAAAGGACCATAGTGTCAGGTATGTGCAAAAAATAAATACAAATAAATTAACAAAATAAACTTATTTGCAGCTACTGCCCCCCTGATGATGTTTCAGTTCACCAGTCATCACATGGGCTTTGAATATTGGTTTTGTTGACCATTTGTGACGCACAAGAAGCTTTACTCAACATTTATTTCACCGTTGCCCTCATACCACCAAACTATGGATAGCTCTAATTACTTAAGATGTGACTTTAAGGTTTTACTACTTACGTATAAAATACTACACGGTCTAGCTCCATCCTATCTTGCCGATTGTATTGTACCATATGTCCCGACAAGAAATCTGTGTTCAAAGGACTCCGGCTTATTAGTGATTCCAAAAGCCCAGAAAAAGTCTGCGGGCTATAGAGCGTTTTTTTGTTCGGGCTCCAGTACTCTGGAATGCCCTCCCGGTAACAGTTTGAGATGCTACCTCAGTAGAAGCATTTAAGTCTCACCTTAAAACTCATTTGTATACTCTAGCCTTTAAATAAACCTCCTTTTTAGACCAGTTGATCTGCCGCTTCTTTTCTTTTTCTCCTCTGTCCCCCCCTCCCTTGTGGAGGGGGTCCGGTCCGATGGCCATGGATGAAGTACTGGCTGTTCAAAGTCGGGACCCAGGATGGACTGCTCGCCTGTGTATCGGTTGGGGACATCTCTGCGCTGCTGACTGGACTCCGCTTGGGATGGTTTCCTGTGGACGGGACTCTCGCTGCTGTCTTGGATCCGCTTTGAACTGAACTCTCGCGGCTGTGTTGGAGCCACTATGGATTGAACTTTCACAGTCTCATGTTAGACCCGCTCGACATCCATCGCTTTCGGTCCCCTAGAGGGGAATGGGGGGGGGCACCATATGAAGTCCTCTCCAAGGTTCTCATAGTCATCATTGTCACTGGGGTCCCACTGGGTGTGAGTTTTTCTTGCCCTTATGTGGGTTCTTCCGAGGATGTTGTAGTCGTAGTGGTTTGTACAGTCCTTTGAGACATTTGTGATTTAGGGCTATATAAATAAACATGGATTGATTGATTGATTGATTGATTGATTGATTGATTGATTAGGGTGTATTCATAGTAGGCAATTTCCTTGACTTTGTGGATTAGTTCCTGTCTTAACTTGTCCTTTCATTTGTTTTGTCACGTTTCCTGCCCGGTGCTTTTATGTTATTGTATGTCTCCTTTTGCCACCACTTCTCTAGTTTGGGCACTGGCTCCCTCACCTGTTCCTGATTGGCAGTCAGGACACACCGGTTTCTCTTTCCCAATCAGGATCAACCCATCAATCTATTCCTTTTATTTTCATTGTCATTATAGCACTTGAGTCATCCATGTCAACGAGATTTTGTTTGGACTCCGTCTAGCAGCATAGAAACTGCATTGAATAGATGGATAGATAGATAGATAGATAGATAGATAGATAGATAGATAGATAGATAGATAGATAGATAGATAGATAGATAGATAGATAGATAATGTATAACATATGTTATATTTATAATATAAAATATATGGATAATATCAATATATTCTACATATATTCTACATTTAAGTGCAGTCAAGGAACATATGCATTATACAGTCTGATGGCTGTCGGTATGAAGGACCTCCTTTGTCGTTCCATGTTGCATTTTGGGAGTCTGAGCCTTCCACTGAACGTGCTCATTCTCTCCGCAAGGTCCGAGTGTAGTGGGTGGGAGGTGTTGTCCATGATGGCTAGGAGTTTTGCCAGACTTCTCCTCTCTGACACCACCGCCAGAGAGTCCAGCTCCACTCCCACCACGTTACTGGCCTTCTCTACCAACTTGTCCAGTCTGTTTGCGTGCCTCACTCTCAGCCCGCCGCCCCAGCAAGCCACGGCGTACAAGAAAGCGCCCGCCACCACCGACTCAAAGAACATCTTCAACATCTTTGTACAGACGTTGAAGGATCTTAGCCTCCTGAAGAAGTAGAGGCGGCTCTGTCCTTTCTTGTAGAGGACCTCAGCGTGTTTTGACCCATTCAGCTTGTTGTCGATGTGTACTCCGAGGTATTTATAATCCTCAACCATGTCCACATCCACCCCCCCTGATGGAAACAGAGGTCGCCGGAGAACTTCTCCTTCTTAAACAGGTCCACAACCAGCTTCTTGGTCTTCGTCACATTGAGCTGGAGGTGGTTCTTTCCACACCATGTGACAAAGTCCTCCACCAGTGCCATGTATGGATGGATGGATGTATGTATAGATAGATGGATAGATAGATAGATAGATAGATGGATGGATGGATGGATGGATGGATGGATGGATGGATGGATGGATGGATGGATGGATGGATGGATGGATGGATGGATGGATGGATGGATGGATGGATGGATGGATGGATGGATGGATGGATGGATGGATGGATGGATGGATGGATGGATGGATGGATGGATGGATGGATGGATGGATGGATAGATAGATAGATAGATAGATAGATAGATAGATAGATAGATAGATAGATAGATAGATAGATAGATAGATAGATAGATAGATAGATAGATAGATAGATAGATAGATAGATGGATGGATGGATGGATGGATGGATAGATAGATAGACAGACAGATAGACATTTGGTCAGGAAAAACACAGAGGCTATTTCATCCCGACAAGCCTGTTTCACAGCTTTCTTTGCTCTTCAGAGAAACCGCTGAAGACAATGTCGTTGTGGCTTGTGCAGCCCTTTGAGACACTTGGGATCTAGGGCTAAATAAGTAAACATAGATAGATAGATAGATAGACAGATAGATAGATAGATAGATAGATAGATAGATAGATAGATAGATAGATAGATAGATAGATAGATAGATAGATAGATAGATAGATAGATAGATAGATAGATAGATAGATAGATAGATAGATAGATAGATAGATAGATGGATGGATGGATGGATGGATGGATGGATGGATGGATGGATAGATAGATAGACAGACAGATAGACATTTGGTCAGGAAAAACACAGAGGCTATTTCATCCCGACAAGCCTGTTTCACAGCTTTCTTTGCTCTTCAGAGAAACCGCTGAAGACAATGTCGTTGTGGCTTGTGCAGCCCTTTGAGACACTTGGGATCTAGGGCTAAATAAGTAAACATAGATAGATAGATAGATAGACAGATAGATAGACAGATAGATAGATAGATAGATAGATAGATAGATAGATAGATAGATAGATAGATAGATAGATAGATAGATAGATAGATAGATAGATAGATAGATAGATAGATAGATAGATAGATAGATAGATAGATGGATGGATGGATGGATGGATGGATAGATAGATAGACAGACAGATAGACATTTGGTCAGGAAAAACACAGAGGCTATTTTATCCCGACAAGCCTGTTTCACAGCTTTCTTTGCTCTTCAGAGAAACCGCTGAAGACAATGTCATTGTGGCTTGTGCAGCCCTTTGAGACACTTGGGATCTAGGGCTAAATAAGTAAACATAGATAGATAGATAGATAGACAGATAGATAGATAGATAGATAGATAGATAGATAGATAGATAGATAGATAGATAGATAGATAGATAGATAGATAGATAGATAGATAGATAGATAGATAGATAGATAGATAGTACTTTATTTATTCCATCAACAGAGTTCCTTCAGGAAAATTTAAAATTTTCAGCACAGTCCCTTTCGAGGTCAGACAAACATTACAAGGAGACAGAATAGGATCGCTGACAGGTCTGCCAACTTCCTTACAAAAAAGGTGAGATACAGGTAAACAAGTGGGGGGAATGCGAGAAAAAAAATAAAAGATTAAAGATCAGAAGGGCTGGTGGACAATAGTTTACATTTAAGCATTGTCAAGAAGATCGAGAATGGAGGGGTGTGGGGCTGGGAAGAGTCAGATGTCTGATGGGTGATGCTTTCCCCAATAAATACGTGTGGTGGTCAAGCTAGCTCTGTTTTCAATGGGTACTAAGCACCATTTAGCCTTTTTTGAATACAAAATTATAATGATAACAATAATAATAATTAGCTTTATTGTCTCCGAGGAGAAATGTGTCTTGGACATCAAGACACAGCGTTTTACTTACATGCATAAATATATACATACATACATACATACAGTGACAATATTGAACAGTGTGCAGGTATATATCAGTTAGTTAAGAGATCACACATTATATTCCCTCCTGTGTTGCACACCTCCCATATCGAACTATCCCAACATTGCACTCCTTATTATTGCATCCGGTTATTTCAGTAGTTTTCTCTTGTTAAGTGCTTTGATTGCCAGTGGGACAATGGAAAATCTATACCTGTTGAGTTCGTATGTTGCTGTTCTGTACCATTTACCATTTGGCATCAACAAAATTTCACTATGAAGTATGTGGTGTGGGTCAATGGGAATTTTAAGACCCTTGCTTCCTCACAGTCTTGTTGACTATTTTTTAAAAGCAACAAGGGGGCTGCATGTCACTTATTTTACCAGCCCTCTTAATAAGGTTTGGAGTTTGACAGACAGATTTCCAAACCATGTGAAGATCAATCAATCAATCAATCAATGTTTATTTATATAGCCCCAAATCACAAATGTCTCAAAGGACTGCACAAATCATTACGACTACAACATCTTCGGAAGAACCCACAAAAGGGCAAGGAAAACTCACACCCAGTGGGCAGGGAGAAGTCACATTCAGTGGGATGCCAGTGACAATGCTGACTATGAGAAACCTTGGAGAGGACCTCAGATGTGGGCAACCCCCCCCCCTCTAGGGGACCGAAAGCAATGGATGTCGAGCGGGTCTAACATGATACTGTGAAAGTTCAATCCATAGTGGCTCCAAGACAGCAGTGAGAGTCCCGTCCACAGGAAACCATCTCAAGCGGATCAGCAGCGTAGAGATGTCCCCAACGGATACAGGCGAGCGGTCCATCCTGGGTCCCGACGAGCGGTCCATCCTGGGTCTCGACTCTGGACAGTCAGTACTTCATCCATGGTCATCGGACCGGACCCCCTCCACAAGGGAGGGGGGGACATAGGAGAAAGAAAAGAAGCGGCAGATCAACTGGTCTAAAAAGGAGGTCTATTTAAAGGCTAGAGTATACAAATGAGTTTTAAGATGAGACTTAAATGCTTCTACTGAGGTAGCATCTCGAACTGTTACCGGGAGGGCATTCCAGAGTACTGGAGCCCGAACGGAAAACGCTCTATAGCCCGCAGACTTTTTTTTGGGCTCTAGGAATCACTGATAAGCCGGAGTCTTTTGAACGCAGATTTCTTGCCGGGACATATGGTACAATACAATCGGCAAGATAGGCTGGAGCTAGACTGTGTAGTATTTTATACGTAAGTAGTAAAACCTTAAAGTCACATCTTAAGTGCACAGGAAGCCAGTGCAGGTGAGCCAGTACAGGCGTAATGTGATCAAACTTTCTTGTTCTTGTCAAAAGTCTAGCAGCCGCATTTTGTACCAACTGTAATCTTTTAATGCTAGACATGGGGAGACCCGAAAATAATACGTTACAGTAATCGAGACGAGACGTAACAAACGCATGGATAATGATCTCGGCGTCTTTAGCGGACAAAATGGAGCGAATTTTAGCGATATTACGGAGATGAAAGAAGGCCGTTTTAGTAACGCTTTTAATGTGTGACTCAAAGGAGAGAGTTGGGTCGAAGATAATACCCAGATTTTTTACAGAGTCACCTTGTTTTATTATTTGGTTGTCAAATGTTAAAGTTGTATTATTAAATAGAGGTCGGTGTCTAGCAGGACCGATAATCAGCATTTCCGTTTTTTTGGCATTAAGATGCCATAACGGATGACGGATTCAATGTTTGCCTTATAATAAAAACATCATGATATTGCTTGCCACACCGTGGACCCTGAGCCTCCTTAGAAAGTGCAGGTGCTGGTTAATACGGGAGCAAACAGAGTCAACTTGGGAATCAAAACAAATACTCAAGTACTAATGGAAGGACACCTGCTCCACTCTCTACACACGGATAATGATTAGGCTGTGATCCCCCCCCCGATTTGGGATTAAAAGCCATCTCCTTTGGGTTATTTTTTTTTTACATTTAAAATCAGATCTAAAATCAGCCCTATGCTTGTGTTGTTTTTGGCTGTACAAATCGTTCAAATCGCAAGTTTCTCAAGAGGTAATCACAAAAGGGAGGAATGGTGCAAGATTTTTTACAAAACAAAAAGAAAACATGCAGCTCACATTCCAGTCCAAGGGAGCAGAGTCAAAGAATGCATGAGTTTGAAGTGAGCACTTCGTTATTTGGATATACTTTAAATGTTTATCATTTCCCATTTAAGTATTATTTTGATATTATTTGCATTTCTTGAACACATGTTTGCTGCAAGTGTTTTGAAAAGCACCGACTCGTGTCTAAATAGAAGAAAGCAAATGTGAGCAAAACCTAAAAGAATTACATTTTTACAAAAGGCAAAAATCATAAATGCAGCTTTCCGCACATACACCATGTTGACATCTGTAGTTATATTTTGATAAAGACGGGGAATAACACGCTACTCGTAAACGGCGCGTGCAACAACAAACAATTTTAGCAATTTTAGACGCGGATATAATCATGAAATGCAACCCTACCTAAGTAAAAATGATGCATGTTTATTTGGGAGAGTCTTAATACCAATTTCCTTGAGTGAGCCACACATAAAAAAAGTCGTAGACTTCCATGCTTTTCAAAGTTTTTATCTGTTTTGTCGTGGAGCCTTGCATCCGGAGCACAATCATTTGATATGTCTGAGAACGCGACATTGATATCACTCGCATACTTGCCAACCATGAGACCTCCGATTTCGGGAGGTGGGGAGGGGGGCGTGGTTAAGAGGGGATGGTTTGATTGATTGAAACTTTTATTAGTAGATTGCTGATTATTTACATGAGGTTATTTACAATCTGGGGAGATGGGATGTGAATAGATTGGGTATTAGTAAAGGGTTGAAGTTGCCTGGAAGTGTTGTGATGCATGTACAGTAGATGGCAGTATTGTCCTGTTTAAGAGTGTCACAACAGTGACTGCTGTTGTTGTGTGTTGTTGCCGCGCTGAATGAAACTGCCTAACAATAAACCCACATAAGAAACCAAGAACTCCTCGTCGATCATTCTACAGTTATAACGTCATTGGGCAGACACGGCGGGAAAGCAGACGTGAAAACAGGCTGTCCTCACTGAGGCATGGAGCTGAAGGGGGCGTGGCCTCCAGCTCCGCCTGGATTTCGGGAGATTTTCGGGAGAACATTTGTCCCTGGAGGTTTTCAGGAGAGGCACTGAATTTCGGGAGTGAAAGCCAGTGAAAAGAGGCTTAATTATTCCTGCAAAAAGCAGATACGAACAACAAATCAAACTATGCAGTTGAATCGCTCCCTATACTTAATAAAAAAAAAAATCTGTCGAGTGATCATACTTGCCAACCCTCCCGGTTTTTCCGGGAGACTCCCGAAATTCAGTGCCTCTCCTGAAAACCTCCAGGGAAGTGTTGTGGTGCATGTACAGTAGATGGCAGTATTGTCCTGTTTAAGAGTGTCACAACAGTGACTGCTGTTGTTGTGTGTTGTTGCCGCGCTGAATGAAACTGCCTAACAATAAACCCACATAAGAAACCAAGAACTCCTCGTCGATCATTCTACAGTTATAACGTCATTGGGCAGACACGGGAAAGCAGACGTGAAAACAGGCTGTCCTCACTGAGGCATGGAGCTGGAGGGGGCGTGGCCTCCAGCTCCGCCTGGATTTCGGGAGATTTTCGGGAGAACATTTATCCCTGGAGGTTTTCAGGAGAGGCACTGAATTTCGGGAGTCTCCCGGAAAATCCGGGACAGTTGGCAAGTATGATCACTCGACAGATTTTTTTTTTTTATTAAGTATAGGGAGCGATTCAACTGCATAGTTTGATTTGTTGTTCGTATCTGCTTTTTGCAGGAATAATTAAGCCTCTTTTCACTGGCTTTCACTTCCGAGAAGAAGTCGCGTGTCGAAATAAAAGCAATTGACAAGACTGGCTCATTGTTTTGCTTTGTGCGTCAACATCCTGCATAGCGTTTCCTATGCTTGTATGCATGTAGCTTGTTGTGCACTTCCTTGCTGCACTCTTTCAGTTTGTATAAGTTTGGTTTTCCCCTATTAAAAGTTTTTTTTTTTTTTACCTGCACTTCACCTGCTGTCTCTGCATCCTGGTGTCCAGGCCCACATAACCGACCCAAAACGTAAACATGTCCACTCTTATTTTGTGTTGTTCTGGTTATTTTGTTTAAGGTGATTGAGGAATGATTAGAAATTAGACTAAATAGACAAATCACTAAATAATAAGATAAAATTAATTTGTGTTGACGTTAAATTAATTAAAAGATGGCGGCGAGGAGGCGGGGAATGCGGCCGAGCGGAGAGGCGGGGCGTGCCGGGAGCGCCGCCGCAGTCAAGTGCAGGTGCGTGAATCGCGCACCGGTACACAATTAACATTTCTCCTCACGCTGTATAAAAGGGGAGAAGGAGGAGAGAACGGGGCAGAAGGAGGAGGAGAGCCTGCAACAGCGACCGAGGAGCAAAAGCAACAAAGAGCAGACGATGACGGTGGCTGAAAGGCAACCGAGGAGCAAGCAGTGAAGAAGATGCTGAAAAGTGACCCGACCGCAGACAAGCTTGTTACTGAAAAATAAACAAGAGTAAAAACTGCTCGAAAGCAATATCCTTCCTTGATGGTCCGTGGAACCCGCACGACAACAGCCAAGAGTTGTTCACAACTTTATTAGTTAATCCTTTTAAATCAATGTTATTCTTTCTTCAGCACGATTACTAAACCATGACAGTCTATTTCAATTTTGTCAAACTCCTCACTTACCATTCCCAATATATACATTTCTGAGCAGATTGGTACATTATCCACTTATAGTGGTGTCCTGATTGTTTTTTAACAAAAGTGTAAGGTTTTAAGAGTCAAGTGTCTTTCTTCTGTATCCTTATATTTCTTTATTGTTTACAAAAAAAGCAAGACTTAAGACTGTTCTAAATACCGCTAATTTTCACCAATTAGCCACGTAAATAAGACCGCCCACAAAACGGCGCCTCCGGAAGCGACTGTCAGAAAGCGACTTGAGGAGGATCCGTAAAACATAATCCATGCAACATTTTGACCAAAGAACCACCATTACATGTTATGTAGACCACAAGGAAGTGTTTTCAATTTAGAATAAAATAATAATAAAATAACTCCTTTGATGCACCGGTGTGCCTAATATATGAAAACAGATAAAAAATAGACCATTCATCGGCAGTGCGATTTATAATCTGGTGCGCCCTATGGTCCGGAAAATACGGTACACTTTATCCTACTGATGATTTGTTGTTAAATTTTACATTGCACAATTGTTGCAATGTAAAATCAAATGTATTGATGTACTCAAATGCCATTAAAACAAAATCAGTAGCAAAGTCATACCAAAGACTACACAAATGGGACCCATTACCTCCCTGCTTGGCACTCAGGATCAAGGGTTGGAATTGGGGGTTAAATCACCAAAAATGACTCCCGGGCGCGGCCACCGCTGCTGCCCACTGCTCCCCTCATCCTCCCAGGGGGTGATCAAGGGTGATTGTTCAAATCCAGGGAATAATTTCACCACATCTACTGTGTGTGTGACAATCATTAGCACTTTAACTTTAACTTAAATGTTTCATGACACAACACTTCTTAATTATCCCTTGTCTTCTAATTTTGAGAATACTCTATTAGTTTATCCATGTGAATCAATTTTATGCTTTCTTCATCACAATTACTAAACCATGACAGTCTATTTCAGCTTTGTGAAACTCCTCACTTACCATTCCCAATATATCCTTTTCTATGCAGATTGGTCCATTATCCACTTAGAGTGGTGCCATTATATTTTTAACAACAGTGTAAGGTTTTAAAAGTCAAGTGTCTTTCTTCTGTATCTTTATATTTCTTTATTGTTTTACAACAAAAAAAAAAAGAACACCATGACTGTTGTAAATATCGGTAATGTTCGCCAATGCCCTTAATGCAGGGGTAGGGAACCTATGGCTCTCGAGCCAGATGTGGCTCTTTTGATGACCGCATCTGGCTCTCAGATAAATCTTAGCTGACGTTGTTTAACACGATAATTAATGAATAATTCCGCTGGTAATCACAGTGTTAAAAATAACGTTAAAAATACAAAACATTCTCATGCATTTTAATCCATCCATCTGTTTCTATCGCACCTGTTCAAGAAGTCACATTGATGATCAAAAGTATTTTATTTATTATTGGTTACCTTCAGAATAACAATGTTATTAAAAAGAATAAGAGATGCATGCATTTAATTGTTGTAATCAGGTAAAGTCCAAATAAAAGAGGAGGCGTAGAATCCTCTTGTCAGAGCGTGGGACGACACTGTACAAGGGTACAGGTCTACGCATTTCTCCTCATTGAGCTAAAGTTAATCCTGTCTTTGTTTAATTCCTTGCTTCTTGTCTGCTTAATAGATGTCATCAGTGTTTGAACCTGACAGTTGTATTCAGTGTTAAAAACATATGGCTCTCACGGAAATACATTTTAAAACATTTGGCTTTCATGGCTCTCTCATCCAAAAAGGTTCCCGACCCCTGCCTGAATGTATACATACTGCATAGCAAGACATTTATACCACAGTGGATATTACAGTATTTTTACACTCTGGTACTACCTTCCATCATCGGTGACCCACCTCGAGGTGTGTTCCCCAGCTCCTGTCAATGTCCTCCCAAATCAGATACTTCTGATCCCCCAGGCTGACAAGCCAATCCATCTTCACCTGAAGAGGAACTTTACACCGTTTGTCTTCAGCATCCGCCCTTTATCAAGGAGAACCAAAATAGAAATGATGAAATATTCACAGCTTTCCTCCTGATAATGACTTTCAAGAATGTGTCTTCAATCCCAAATTGTATTTTCATTATTTATTGTTTTAATATTCCTTCGCTAAAACTCGTGCTTATGTTTAACGCAATTTACAGTGAGAGGTGTACGGCAATAAAGCATTACGAAGCGTTTAATTCAGTACAGAACATTTAGAGGGCAAATGGTACAGTCATGAATGTTCACACACTACAACAGAGCCAATAAGCAGTGTCAGGTTTGCCACGCTAATAGGATTAAGCACCAACACTCGATGTCTTTTAAAGCCACTGCCAGAGACAGGCCTGGAATTAATGGGATCAGTATTGAAGAAGTTCATCATGGGGAACCCATGTCAATTTTAGGGGTCTTGATGCATTTGGGCACCAAAGAACAAAACACCCAAGTCCCCAAACTAGCAATGACATCGCTGCTTTCGATACCGTCGATCATAATATTTTATTAGAACGTATCAAAACACGAATTGGTATGTCAGACTTAGCCCTGTCTTGGTTTAACTCTTATCTTACTGATAGGATGCAGTGTGTCTCCCATAACAATGTGACCTCGGACTATGTTAAGGTAACGTGTGGAGTTCCCCAGGGTTCGGTCCTTGGCCCTGCACTCTTCAGCATCTACATGCTGCCACTAGGTGACATCATACGCAAATATGGTGTTAGCTTTCACTGTTATGCTGATGACACCCAACTCTACATGCCCCTAAAGCTGACCAACACGCCGGATTGTAGTCAGCTGGAGGCGTGTCTTAATGAAATTAAACAATGGATGTCCGCTAACTTTTTGCAACTCAACGCCAAAAAAACGGAAATGCTGATTATCGGTCCTGCTAGACACCGAACTCTATTTATTAATACAACTCTAACATTTGACAACCAAACAATTAAACAAGGCGACACGGTAAAGAATCTGGGTATTATCTTCGACCCAACTCTCTCCTTTGAGTCACACATGGAGCGGCATAGCTCGGTTGGTAGAGTGGCCGTGCCAGCAACTTGAGGGTTACAGGTTCGATTCCCGCTTGTGCCATCCTAGTTACTGCCGTTGTGTCCTTGGGCAAGACACTTTACCCACCTGCTCCCAGTGCCACCCACACTGGTTTAAATATTGGGTGTCACTATGTAAAGCGCTTTGAGTCACTTGAGAAAAGCGCTATATAAATATAATTCACTTCACTTCACATTAAAAGCGTTACTAAAACGGCCTTCTTTCATCTCCGTAATATCGCTAAAATTCGCTCCATTCTGTCCACTAAAGACGCTGAGATCATTATCCATGCGTTTGTTACGTCTCGCCTCGACTACTGTAACGTATTATTTTCGGGTCTCCCCATGTCTAGCATTAAAAGATTACAGTTGGTACAAAATGCGGCTGCTAGACTTTTGACAAGAACAAGAAAGTTTGATCACGTTACGCCTGTACTGGCTCACCTGCACTGGCTTCCTGTGCACTTAAGACGTGACTTTAAGGTTTTACTACTTACGTATAAAATACTACACGGTCTAGCTCCATCCTATCTTGCCGATTGTATTGTACCATATGTCCCGGCAAGAAATCTGCGTTCAAAGGACTCCGGCTTATTAGTGATTCCCAAAGCCCAAAAAAAGTCTGCGGGCTATAGAGCGTTTTCCGTTCGGGCTCCAGTACTCTGGAATGCCCTCCCGGTAACAGTTCGAGATGCTACCTCAGTAGAAGCATTTAAGTCTCACCTTAAAACTCATTTGTATACTCTAGCCTTTAAATAGACTCCCTTTTTAGACCAGTTGATCTGCCGTTTCTTTTCTTTTTCTTCTATGTCCCACTCTCCCTTGTGGAGGGGGTCCGGTCCGATCCGGTGGCCATGTACTGCTTGCCTGTGTGTCGGCTGGGGACATCTCTGCGCTGCTGATCCGCCTCCACTTGTGATGGTTTCCTGCTGGCTCTCGCTGCTGTGTTGGATCCGCTTTGGACTGGACACTCGCGACTGTGTTGGATCCATTGTGGATTGAACTCTCACAGTATCATGTTAGACCCGCTCGACATCCATTGCTTTCCTCCTCTCCAAGGTTCTCATAGTCATCATTGTCACCGACGTCCCACTGGGTGTGAGTTTTCCTTGCCCTTATGTGGGCCTACCGAGGATGTCGTAGTGGTTTGTGCAGCCCTTTGAGACACTAGTGATTTAGGGCTATATAAGTAAACATTGATTGATTGATATTTCATGAGAACAATGTTTGTGTCACTGATCAGACTAGAAATGTGGCAAAGGTTTCAGAAATTTAATACGACTCAATGTTGACATCATTCGCCACTTTATAAAAGCAAGCTAAATCGGTGATATCATCGCTGCATTGCAACGCCACCTACAGTGTTAGGGATGTAAAATATGGCCAGCAATACTGAAAAATTAATGAGGGTGAGGATTATTAGTATTATAAATGTTAGAAAGCTTAAATCTCAGCCTTTTGATTCGACAAGTCAGTCACATGACTGACACATAAAGCCAGACAACCATTGATGCCCAATTCTACAGGCATTTTAGAGCAGGGGTGCCCAAAACCATTTGTTTTAAAGAGCCAAAGTGAAAACATGCCATTAGGCCAAGGACCAAACAGAATGAGTAAAAAGGTCTACTGAAATGAGAATTTCTTATTTAAACGGGGATAGCAGGTCCAATGTATGTGTCATACTTGATCATTTCGCGATATTGCCATATTTTTGCTGAAAGGATTTAGTAGAGAACATCCACGATAAACTTCTCAACTTTTGGTCGCTAATAAAAAAGCCCTGCCTTTACCTGAAGTCGCAGACGATGACGTCACCCGTGTGAGGGCTCCTCACATCCTCACATTGTTTATAATGGGAGCCTCCAACAAAAAGAGCTATTCGGACCGAGAAAACGACAATTCCCCCATTAAATTGAGCGAGGATGAAAGATTCGTGGCTGGGATATTGATAAAGAAGGACTAGAAAAAAAATAAAATAAAGTTATTAAAAAAAAGGCGATTGCATTGTGAGCGATTCAGAAGTTTTTAGACACATTTACTAGGATAATTCTGGGAAATCCCTTATCTTTCTATTGTGTTGCTAGTGTTTTAGTGAGTTAAATAGTACCTGATAGTCGGAGGGGTGTGTCCACGGGCGTTTTGACGGCAGTCTCTGAGGGAATTAGTCACGGTAGCAGCAGCACAACAGAAGCTCCGCTGATCTCCGGTAAGAGGCAACTTTTTACCACAATTTTCTCACCGAAACCTGCCGGTTGACAAGTGGTCGGGATCCATGTTCGCTTGACAGCTCTGATCCATAGTAAAGCTTCACCTCTGGGATTTTTAAACGAGGAATCACCGTGTGTTTGTGTGGCTAAAGGCTAAAGCTTCCCACCTCCATCTTTCTACTTTGACTTCTCCATTATTAATTCAACAAATTGCAAAAGATTCAGCAACACAGATGTCCAGAATACCATGTAATTGCGCGATGAAAAGAGACCATTTTTAGCCGCAAGTGGTGCTGCGCTAATATGTCCCCGCCAACTCGAGACATCACACGAACGTGTCATCATTCCGCGACGTTTTCAACTAAAAAACTCAGCGGGAAATTTAAAATTGTAATTTAGTCAACTAAAAAGGCCGTATTGGCATGTGTTGTAATGTTAATATTTCATCATTGATATATAAACTATCAGACTGGTCGGTAGTAGTGGCTTTCAGTAGGCCTTTAAGCATACAGCAGAACTATGAGTAAGGTGTTTATCCCATACTTCCATATATAAACACACAAACACACTGTAAGGCATACTTGCCGACCCTCCCAAATTTTCCGGGAGACTCCCGAATTTCAGTGCCTCTCCCAAAAATCTCCCGGGACAACCATTCTCCCGAATTTCTCCCGATTTCCAGCAGTACCTGAGTGAGGACAGCATGTCGTCACGTCCGCTTTTCCACCATAAAAACAGCGTGCCGACCCAGTCACGTTATAACATCTACGGCTTTTGGAGAGTGCACAACTGCACACACAACAAGAAGGAGACTTTTATATACATCTCCGTTATCCATAGGTTTATCTACAAACCATAAAGTAGGCAGGCATGGAGCTATTTCTCCGCGTGTGTTTATTCCAGCCGGCACGTTAATACACACAATAACACACAACATCCGGAATCCAATCACGCATTGCTTCAAAACTACAGCAAGTAGTAATGTCCAAAAAATGATAATGACAGAGAATAGAATGAGGATGGACAATTCAACCCTAAACTCACTCCTTTTCTGCAAATTGAATGTCACAGATGCTGCCTATACCTATGCTCCTTCGAAGGATTTGTTACTCGCTGCAAAGCATTGCACTTTCAAATACAACAATGAGAAGAGAGAGTGTTATGTGTGTATATATATGTGTAAATAAATGAACACTGAAATTCAAGTATTTATTTTATATATATGTGTATATATTAGGGGTGTGGAAAAAATTAGTCGAATACGAATTGAATCGAATACGTTGTGTGATTCAGATTCGATTCTCATTTTTAAAACAATCGATTTTGTATTTTTTATTTTTTATTTTTTTAAATCAATCCAACAAACCACTACACAGCAATACCATAAAAATGCAATCCAATTCCAAAACCAAACCTGACCCAGCAACACTCAGAACTGCAATAAACAGAGCAATTGAGAGGAGACACAAACACCACACAGAACAAACCAAAAATAATGAAACAAAAATGAATATTATCAACAACAGTATCAATATTAGTTATAATTTCAGCATAGCAGTGATTAAAAATCCCTCATTGACATTATCATTAGACATTTATAAAAATAAAAAAAGAACAATAGTGTCACAGTGGCTTACACTTGCATCGCATCTCATAAGCTTGACAACACACTGTGTCCAATATTTTCACAAAGATAAAATAAGTCATATTTTTGGTTCATTTAATAGTTAAAATAAATTTACATTATTGCAATCAGTTGATAAAACATTGTCCTTTACAATTATAAAAGCTTTTTTATTTTTTTAAATCTACTACTCTGCTAGCATGTCAGCAGACTGGGGTAGATCCTGCTGAAATCCTATGTATTGAATGAATACAGAATCGTTTTGAATCGGAAAAATATCGTTTTTGAATCGAGAATCGAATCGAATCGAAAAAATCTATATATTATCGAATCGTGACCCCAAGAATCGATATTGAATCGAATCGTGGGACACCCAAAGATTCACAGCCCCAATATATATATGTATATATATATATAGATAGATGGTTAGATATGACAACAAACTATAGAAGAGACAGGTAAAATTTACTTTTACTGAGATAATTGACCATGGATGACTTTGTATATCGGACAAAGGTTCAAACACTTGAGAAAAGATTCCAACTAAATGTTTATGCTTTTGAAAAATGGTGCAATTTGTGTTCTCTTGTCCAGAGTCGAGACCCAGGATGGACCGCTCGTCGGGACCCAGGATGGACCGCTCGCCTGTATCGGTTGGGGACATCTCTACGCTGCTGATCCGCTTGAGATGGTTTCCTGTGGACGGGACTCTCACTGCTGTCTTGGAGCCACTATGGATTGAACTTTCACAGTATCATGTTAGACCCGCTCGACATCCATTGCTTTCGGTCCCTTAGAGGGGGGGGGTTGCCCACATCTGAGGTCCTCTCCAAGGTTTCTCATAGTCAGCATTGTCACTGGCGTCCCACTGAATGGGAATTCTCCCTGCCCACTGGGTGTGAGTTTTCCTTGCCCTTTTGTGGGTTCTTCCGAGGATGTTGTAGTCGTAATGATTTGTGCAGTCCTTTGAGACATTTGTGATTTGGGGCTATATAAATAAACATTGATTGATTGATTGATTGATTCTCTTAACGGTATTTTTTTATCCAGTATTTTAATAGTTTTTTAGTGTTGTGACGCCAACGGTTCTGTTGTTATTTTCTATGCCTGTGGCAGGACCATATCATGCTTTGAACATTTTTGCCGACTGCAGAGATAAATGTCAATTTATGACAGGAACATTACATTTGTTACATTTCACACAGTAACAGACCTTTTTTTTTTAATCTGGAATATAAATCTTAGTTTTGAATCAATGTCAACTTAAAGATATTAGAATTCTGACACAACATGATTTTTTCCCCCCCGCTTTAGAGGCTCCAGTTAGCTTAGAATACATATTCTTGGTCAGGTAGTTTGATTAGAATAGGAAACACCGATCTGGTTTCCTTATTTATGTAGTGTTTCTTCAAGTGATGAGTCAGTGTAGAAATCGGCAGTAGCTCATATTCAATCAGAGGAAGTGTGACATGTTAGGTCACATGTTGGATCAATGAAATGTCACCTTTATGTCAGCCGGTACAAGATCAACAAAAATGGATACAAGGTGTCATAATCCCTATCAAGTACATACGGACTTTACTCACAATTGCTTAAGTGACTACTCTGTTAGGGGACAAATTATTTTTCTTTAAATGTAACCCCTTTGTTGGGAATTTTAATCAACCTGGAATACAAACTAAAAACTGAGATAAATATTTTCTTTTAATAATTTTACTACAGAAACAATAGCAAAAATATTGTACACTGAACTAACACAAATACAATTGCTGGGTGTAGATTATCCTTTTGTCTCCAATGTGGGTTTTAGGCTGCAAAATAGGGCTATTCCTCTATCCTTTTGAATACTTTATAAAACTTTATTAACATCATGCTTTGCTGTAAACTAGACAAATGTCAGTCATACGTTGCGTCAGGCGTGGAACATACTGGAAATTTTGGTATTGATCCGATACAAGTAAATATAGTGTTAATATAAACACTAATAATAATATCCATGCGTTTGTTACGTCTCGCCTCGACTACTGTAACGTATTATTTTCGGGTCTCCCCATGTCTAGCATTAAAAGATTACAGTTGGTACAAAATGCGGCTGCTAGACTTTTGACAAGAACAAGAAAGTTTGATCATATTACGCCTGTACTGTATATACCTTTATATACATATATACATACATATATACCTGTACTGGCTCACCAGCACTGGCTTCCTGTGCACTTAAGATGTGACTTTAAGGTTTTACTACTTACGTATAAAATACTACACGGTCTAGCTCCATCCTATCTTGCCGATTGTATTGTACCATATGTCCCGGCAAGAAATCTGCGTTGAAAGGACTCCGGCTTATTAGTGATTCCCAAAGCCCAAAAAAAGTCTGCGGGCTATAGAGCGTTTTCCGTTCGGGCTCCAGTACTCTGGAATGCCCTCCCGGTAACAGTTCGAGATGCCACCTCAGTAGAAGCATTTAAGTCTCACCTTAAAACTCATTTGTATACTCTAGCCTTTAAATAGACTCCCTTTTTAGACCAGTTGATCTGCTGTTTCTTTTCTTTTTCTTCTATGTCCCACTCTCCCCTGTGGAGGGGGTCCGGTCCGATCCGGTGGCCATGTACTGCTTGCCTGTGTATCGGCTGGGGACATCTCTGCGCTGCTGATCCGCCTCCGCTTGGGATGGTTTCCTGCTGGCTCCGCTGTGAACGGGACTCTCGCTGCTGTGTTGGATCCGCTTTGGACTGGACTCTCGCGACTGTGTTGGATCCATTGTGGATTGAATTTTCACAGTATCATGTTAGACCCGCTCGACATCCATTGCTTTCCTCCTCTCTAAGGTTCTCATAGTCATCATTGTCACCGACGTCCCACTGGGTCATTATTGTCACCGATGTCCCACTGGGTGTGAGTTGTTCCTTGCCCTTATGTGGGCCTACCGAGGATGTCGTGGTGGTTTGTGCAGCCCTTTGAGACACTAGTGATTTAGGGCTATATAAGTAAACATTGATTGATTGATTGATCATCCTTAACCAGGTATCCTTGCAAAGTTTTGTACCCCGGCCTACTCGGGTGGAGGCAATTTCACGCCCACTAACTGTCAAGCTACTTTCTCTGAATGGTCCATTTTTATAACCGTTTCTGTCCATGTGCAGCTCATCTCATACACCCTCTGTATGAGGCATTTGAAGGGGAGGAAAGGTTCACAGGAGGTGATCCCCAAGCATTTGAAGACACAAAGTATTTTATGGCCAGCGCAATCTTGCTGGCACATCTCTCCCCTACTGCTCCTTTGGCTCTTACCACTGATGCCTCAAATGTAGCCGTGGGTGCGGTTTGCGAGCAGTGGGTGGCGGGGGACCATGGCAGCTTGCATCCATCTCCGAGTTCGCTACAAAAATTAGGCATGTGGCCAACACAGTGGAGTAGCGGACTGTCTGTCACAGGTGCTTGTCAGTGATGTACATCTGGGTCTCGACTTTGCGGATATGGAAGCAGATCAGAGCAAGGGTTCAGATCTACAGGCCATGGGCACAGTGGTAACTGGTTTGCAGTTGTGGATGTGAAGTGAAGTGAAGTGAATTATATTTATATAGCGCCTTTTCTCTAGTGGCTCAAAGCGCTTTACATAGTGAAACCCAATATCTAAGTTGCTTTTAAACCAGTGTGGGGGGCACTGGGAACAGGTGGGTAAAGTGTGTTGCCCAAGGACACAACGGCAGTGAGTAGGATGGCGGAAGCGGGGATCGAACCTGGAACCCTCAAGTTGCTGGCACGGCCACTTTACCAACCGAGCTATACCGCCCCGTGTATGTGTGTGTGTGTGTGTGTTCTGGCAATGCTGACATATTGGGGACATTGCTCTGTTTACACACCTTTAGGGGACTTCTGACGGTATGGGGACCAAAAAAACAGGTCTCCTAAAGGGAAACCTTTTTAAATGATAGACCCATTCTGAAGATGCCTAAGTGATCTTTAAGTTTCGGCCCATAAAACATGTTTGTTTTGTGGGGCCATAAAACTTGTGAGTTTGAGTGAGAGACATTTGCACAGCAGCCCCCTCTTCGGGCTGCAGCTGCTACTGCACTTGCTGCTCTGCTCACACTTCTTCCATGCATAGTTAATCACTTCCACCTGGTCCCCATAACAAAGGTGTTTTGTTTTTTTTAAATGGTCCTTAGTTTTACATACAGTAGAAGCATTTAAGTCTCACCTTAAAACTCATTTGTATACTCTAGCCTTTAAATAGACTCCCTTTTTAGACCAGTTGATCTGCCGTTTCTTTTCTTTTTCTTCTATGTCCCACTCTCCCTTGTGGAGGGAGTCCGGTCCGATCCGGTGGCCATGTACTGCTTGCCTGTGTATCGGCTGGGGACATCTCTGCGATGCTGATCCGCCTCCGCTTGGGATGGTTTCCTGCTGGCTCCGCTGTGAACGGGACTCTCGCTGCTGTGTTGGATCCGCTTTGGACTGGACTCTCGCGACTGAGTTGGATCCATTGTGGATTGAACTTTCACAGTATCATGTTAGACCCGCTCGACATCCATTGCTTTCCTCCTCTCTAAGGTTCTCATAGTCATCATTGTCACCGACGTCCCACTGGGTCATTATTGTCACCGATGTCCCACTGGGTGTGAGTTTTCCTTGCCCTTATGTGGGCCTACCGAGGATGTCGTGGTGGTTTGTGCAGCCCTTTGAGACACTAGTGATTTAGGGCTATATAAGTAAACATTGATTGATTGATTGATACAAATGTGTGTAAATTATGCAAAATTGTTTATATATGGTCCCCATGAACCATATTAACTCTTTTTCCTCAGGGTCCCCAGTATGTCTGATCAGCACATTACTTCATCAATCCAGAGATTTAAAGACATGTATGAGCTAACTGGGCAGTGGCCATTTTACCAAATTTTTTTATGCCTCCACAGCCTGAAGAAAAGGTGGTCCTCACAAGTTCTGAACAAAAACTTGGTTCCCATCCCAAATGATAACCAGTATGTGTGTGTATGTGTGTGTGTGTGTGTATGTTCCCTCCAATGGCAATGGTTCCACATAACTCTGTGACATTTCTACTGGTCCACCTCGTGCGAAGATTCCAGCGGCTTGGCGCCGGCGGGTGTTTGACGCTGTGCGTGCTCTCCCTCACCCCGGCTTGAAGGCTTCTGTGTGGCTGGTTAGCACCAAATTCGTCTGGGCAAAAATGCGGAAAGATATCAGGGGATGGGGAGCCGCATGACAAGTGGACCAAGGTCCACCAGCACATAAGGGCACTTCTGGAACCCTACCAGGTGCCGGATCGACCATGTGCATGTGGGCCTGGTGGGTCGTCTGCCCATCTCTCGTAGGTGGACTCATTTCCTCCCTATGGTGGAAAGAACTTTCAGCTGGTCCAGGTAGTTCCATTCTCGTCCATGACAACAGACGAGATTGCTCAAGCTTTTATTTTCAACTGGGTTTCGCTGTTTGGCAGGCCGTCTGACCTCCACATTAGGTCAGAGCAGAGCATGGGGGGTCTTAAAATCTCTTCTTAACCCCTGTGTGGTGTTCAAGTCTGTGGGACCTGTTTTATTTTTTTATCAAAAGAAAAATGATACAATTAATTAATATTTCAAACTGAGACTCACTGACTTTGGCTCATTTTCAGTGAAGAACATATATCAGAATACATATTTATTGACCACACACCATACACCCCCCCTACACATTTCTATTACATATAAGATGTCCGGGTCCACAGGGCCCGGGGCTAATAGAAGTGTGGGAATTGATGTTCTGTGTACCACGCACAACCACCCACCCACTATGTACATTAAGTAACAGTTACCAGCCATGGAATGCACCCTCAACAAAACAGGAAGGGACAAGCCGTAGGAAATGGATGGCTGGAACACCATCCTCCACACGACACCTCCGCTCCGGACAGGCTAACCTCCTCCAACCTCTGAGGACAAAGCTACGAACAATGGGAGACCGGGCTTTCTGCTCTGCCGCTTACAGTCTGTGGAACGCTCTCCCTGACCACCTGAGGGCACCACAGACTGTGACCCCTTCTAAAAAAGGCTCAAAAACCCTTGTTTTTTTAAACTGACTAACACAAGTGTGAAAATGTATCATCTGTGTACCACACGCACACGCCCCCCCCCCCCACACACACACACACAGCAGGCCGAGACAGGAGGAGGACAGAGTGTAGGTCCACATAGCATCAGAGGGTCAAATGTGCGAGGAAATGAGAGCAGACAGTGTTGACAAACTATGTTGCAACCTTGTGTGGGAACAGGAGGTGCAGAAACACAAAAGAAGAATCCCTGTGGGATGCAGAAACTGGCAGAGAAATTTTCTGTGCAACGTTCATATTGTTGTTACTCAGCCAGCGTTTATGGGTCTGATGGACCCGTTGCATTTTGTGGCTTTTAATGCCTCACAATCAGACACTTTTTGTTAAAATACTGAACAGATGATTAACTTATCCTAATAAACATCTGTTCGGTATTTTAACGAAAAGTGTTTGATTGTGAGGCATTAAAATCAGACCCATAAACGCTGGCTGAGTAACAACAATATGAACATTACACAAAGGTCAAGACCTACCTCTTCTCGCTGGCCTTTGAAATGAGCTGAGTCCGCCCATTAGGCCACCAATTCTAGTCCACCCCCCCCTTCACCCTCCTTCGCTTTATTTTTTTTAAATTTGTCCCACTTTTATTATTATTCCATCCATCCATCCATTTTCCAATCCAATCCACTTTATTTATATAGCACATTTAAACAACAATAACGTTTCCAAAGTGCTGCACAGCCATGTTAAAAACAATTAATAAAAAAAATGCGCTTATTCCCTATGGGGAAGCGGGGGGCGCTGGTGCCTGTCTCAGCTACAATCGGGCGGAAGGCGGTGTACACCCTGGACAAGTCGCCCCCTCATTGCAGGGCTTTTATTATTATTATTTTGCAATTTTTTATTTGACCCCTATTACCGTATTGCTTTTGCACTACCTTGTTTAGCTCATTCATTGTTTATGTTCTTCGTTGTTTTTTTTGTTTTGTTTTTTGCTCTATGCTTTTTAGCCTGTAAAGTAGTTTGGTTCAATTTTTAAAATTGTTGTAAAAGTGCTGTATAAATAAAGTTGCCTTGCCTTGCCTTGCCTTGCCTGATCTCAGACAGGGGAGCTCAGTTCACTTCAGAGCTGTGGAACGCAATGGCTGTAGGACTCGGGGTACAGCTGCATCGCACAACTGCTTATCACCCTCACCCTGTGTGGCGGGGCAGTAAATGTTCTCATCACCAGATTGGGGATTGGTGGAGAGGTCGGATGTGACCAGATATAAGTGGACACACTTCCCAGAGAAAAGGGTTGTTGTGAAAAGAAGAAAAGTTTGGTCACCCCTGTATTACATGCAAATGTTCGGTGAAAAAAAAACCCTTCACAGTGGTATCCTCAACTTTACCCTTGAGTCACCCTTGACCAAAAAAAAAAATACCTTTTTTTTTCTTTTTTTTTTTTAGCTTCAACAAATCAGTTACGTTTAAAGCTTAAAGTGCTGAATTATGGCCACATATATATTTTTTTTTCTATAATAAAAAGATAGTTGTTAAAAAAAAAATTGAAATATCCTGGGTAAAAGGTCAGGTTCAAACCTAATATATGTCAACAATATAACACCTGCCACTATGGTGAAAGGCAGAAAAACCAACACATCATACTTAAGATGAAGCAATACTGATTTAACACTGCTACGCTCCACGCAAAGTCAAGTTTAATTGCATTTTAATCACTCAATTATATAGTGACATTTGAGACTCATGAGTGACACAGCTAAAGGCAAATCATTGGCCGAGTGTGGTAAATATGGGTTTGAGGATAACTCCGCCTCAAAGCAGGCCACATACAGAATTGCCATAGGCATGCATTATACAGCCATCTGTATCTCAACATCAGTCTAATGCAATGACATCCAGGACGTCTGCAAAGGAGACATTTAATGCCTTGTCAAAACATTACCCCTGTGACTATTCTCTCTAAGTTTGACTGACTACCTTGTCAAGGCATGGGGCATTTTATGTCTCCCATCTGCCTTGTCTTGCTGACAGGCAACTGAGTTGGGCTGACCGGCGAAGAAATGCATTGCACCGCACTGAAATGTATGAGGGGCCGTTAGGGACATTATTCAGAATGTCCTCTTACATACACTACTGAAATGCTCTCACATAAACAACTGAAATGTTTTTCTCTCACACACACTACTGAAACACTCATACTCACTACTGAAATACTCTCACATAAACAACTGAAACGTGTTTCTCTCACACACACACTACTGCAACACTCTCATACACACTACTGAAATTCTCTCATACACACCACTGAAATGCTCTTACATACACTACTGAAATGCTCTCACATACACTACTGAAATGCTCTCACATACACTACTGAAATGCTCTCACAAACTACTTAAACACTCTCATACACACTACTAAAATGCTCTCACATAAACATCTAAAATGCTCTCACATAAACAAATAAAATGTTTTAATCTCACACACTCGCACACACACACACCACTTGCGTGTGAGAGACAACATTTTTAGTAGTATGTGTGCAAGGATTTCAGTTATATGTATGAGAGCATCTTACTAGTGTATATGAGCGTATCTTACCAGTGTGTATGAGAGCATCTTACCAGTGTGTATGAGAGCATCTTACTAGTGTGTATGAGAGACATTGCATTCCGGTTCTGGTCACCAATAATGCTCTCACATTTCAATAGTGTAAGTGAGAGCATTTCAGTAGTGTATATAAGAGCATTTCAGTAGTGTATATGAGAGCATTTCAGTCGTGTGTGTAAGAGTGTTTCAGTAGTGTGTATAAGAGTGTTTTAGTAGTGTGTGTGAGAGAAAAACATTTCAGTTGTTTATGTGAGAGCATTTCATTAGTTTGTATAAGAGTGTTCTAGCCGTGTGTATAAGAGTGTTTCAGTAGTGTGTGAGAGTAAAAAATGTCAGTTGTTTATGTGAGAGCATTTCAGTACTGTATGTAAGAGGTAATTATGAATAATGTCCCTAAAGGCCCCTCATTGAAATGTACCTGCTTTCTGACTCAGATGCCTTTTTGTATTCACTGATTCAATACTTAGCTTGCATTATCGGGTCATCAATTTGTTTGCATCCAAAATTCTGACAAGAATTATGATGGACACAATTTCCATAAATTTAGGAGCAAAATAAGGCCAGAGTAGATCAAGTCACTCGAGGAATCCGTTTTAATAAAAAGTAAAAATCAAATGTAAAGATTGTAAATGATTTTTCAAACTTTTTTCAACAAATACCACCTCAGAAAACACTTGGCTCTTCCTGCACCACCATAATGACCAACATTAAATTTACAATAGCATAGTAGTTTAAGTATTCATTAAAAACAAGGCAGGGGTTTTATTTACATGTATATTTATTATTTTTGACTACTGTAACATTACTAACAGTTTTACCAGTAACAATGTGTTTGAATATTTTAATTAACTGATTCTTTGGTATACCACTAGATGGAGCCCACGTACAACTAGCGGTACGCGTACCACAGTTTTTAAAACATATACCGTAGTTACATTTTGGAATTGTCATGATTTCTACCAAATCCTATGAAACCACAGTCTAAATCAGGAAAAAAAAATTTGGCCAAGGGCCATACACACACACACACACACACACACACACACACACACACACACACACACACACACACACACACACACACACACACACGCCCAATTTACAGTGGGGCAAAAAAGTATTTAGTCAGCCACCGATTGTGCAAGTTCTCCCACTTAAAATGATGACAGAGGTCTGTAATTTTCATCATAGGTACACTTCAACAGGGAGAGACAGAATGTGAAAAATAAATCCAGGAATTCACATTGTAGGAATTTTAAATAAGTTATTTGTAAATTATGGTGGAAAATAAGTATTTGGTCAACCATTCAAAGCTCTCACTGATGGAAGGAGGTTTTGGCTCAAAAAGGCCCCATTTATTCTTTCCTTAACACGGATCAATCGTCTTGTACCCTTAGCAGAAAAACAGCCCCAAAGCAATATGTTTCCACCCCCCATGCTTCACAGTAGGTGTGGTGTTCTTGGGATCCAACTCAGTATTCTTCTTCCTTCAAACACGACAAGTTGAGTTTATACCAAAATGGATACATGGATGATACAGCAGAGGATTGGGAGAATGTCATGTGGTCAGATGAAACCAAAATAGAACTTTTCAGACCTCTGTCATCATTTTAAGTGGGAGAACGTGCACAATCGGTGGCTGACTAAATACTTTTTTGCCCCACTGTATATACATTATATATAACTATAGAGTTTTGGAATTAGTGTACTGAGATATGCAGTAAATATATGTGTCATATAGTAATTATGATTGGATCTCCGTCGTAATTTAGCCCCACCCCTTTCCTGTATGTTACTATGATTGGATAAATTAAAATTAACATTGGTGGGCCGCACTTGGCCCGCAGGCTGTAGTTTGGACACCACTGGTCTAAATAAGCAACATAATATATGATTGAACAAGAGTGTATTGCAAAAAATAGTCCTGCAATTTATAATGTTTTTTATTTGGTACTAATACGTTGTTTTTATACAGAAGGCAAGTTTTGATTTGCATGTTACCTGTCATGATGCTGCTTGATGGCTGTTGGCAATAGCCCAGGATGCAGAGACGGCAGGCCAAGTGCAGACAAGAAGGTCCTTCAACTAGGGACTAGGCAGGCAAAAATCAAAAGGCACACCATGAACATCAATCAGTGTCACAAAGAAGGCAATTCGTGTTCAGAGGCATTTGACTCCCCCCCCCCCTGATCACTAATCAATAGTAGGTGTGGAGAACAGCACTCAGAAACAGTGGTGAAGCCACTGCAAGACAAAACAAAACAGGAAGTGGAACAAAAAAAAAGGGTGCTCGACAGGAAGAAACACTAAACACAGGATACAAAACTATCAGACATGCCAAATGTTCACCACTTGTAAGGTGATTTTCCACAGTCTTGGACATGACAGAGCTGGCTATGATTTGTGAACAGATAATGAAGTCACTCACATGTAGATCATTTTCTGCAAAGACAAGTCTCTGGAGAACAAATCCATCCATCCATCCATCCATCTTCCGCTTATCCGAGGTCGGGTCGAGGGGGAAGCAGCCTAAGCAGGGAAGCCCAGACTTCCCTCTCCCCAGCCACTTCGTCTAGCTCTTCCTGGGGGATCCCGAGGCGTTCCCAGGCCAGCCGGGAGACATAGTCTTCCCAACGTGTCCTAGGTCTTCCCCGTGGCCTCCTACCGGTTGGACGTGCCCTAAACACCTCCCTAGGGAGGCGTTCGGGTGGCATCCTGACCAGATGCCCGAACCACCTCATCTGGCTCCTCTCAATGTGGAGGAGCAGCGGCTTTACTTTGAGTTCCTCCCGGATGGCAGAGCTTCTCCCCCTATCTCTAAGGGAGAGCCCCGCCACACGGCGGAGGAAACTCATTTCGGCCGCTTGTACCCATGATCTTATGCTGTCGGTCATGACCCAAAGCTCATGACCATAGGTGAGGATGGGAAATTGAGAGCTTTGCCTTCCGGCTCAGCTCCTTCTTCACCACAACGGATCGATACAAGGTCCGCATTACTGAAGACGCCGCACCGATCCGCCTGTCGATCTCACGATCCACTCTTCCCCCACTCGTGAACAAGACTCCTAGGTACTTGAACTCCTCCACTTGGGGCAGGGTCTCCTCTCCACCCCGGAGATGGCATTCCACCCTTTTCCGGGCGAGAACCATGGACTCGGACTTGGAGGTGCTGATTCTCATTCCGGTCGTAAGCCTTTAAAGAAGCACAGGACTCCACTAACAATCTCATTCATTTTACAAAGCTTTCCTAATGGATGGCAAATGAATTTGGAAATATCTCAATATGGACTTTACAGGGAACACTGGACAAATCACCATTTTTTAATTTATTTAACTGGTCTCAACAGATGACATTCATGCATAAATAGCGAAGATTAACGTGTCCTTGAGCAAGACAGTTTGCCCAGTTTAACTCCAGTTCAACCCACACTGGTTTATACAAATGAGAATATTTAGTGCCGGTCGGATATGCCGCTATTGGTGCCATTTGGCAGTCTCCTTTCTGTCAGTCTACCTCACAGCAGCAGTTGCTACAGATGTTGATCAACACTACCAGTGTGTGATTTTGGAGTGAATGAATAACGGTTTTCACTGCAGATCGCTGTGGATGTTTAAAAAGTTGCTACATGAATCAAATTAGTTGTTTTTCATTATTATAAAGTGTATTATCATTGCATGCATTTTCACAAACAATCAATCAATCAATCAATCAATGTTTATTTATATAGCCCTAAATCACAAATGTCTCAAAGGACTGTACAAACCACTACGACTACGACATCCTCGGAAGAACCCACAAAAGGGCAAGGAAAACACACACCCAGAGGGCAGGGAGAATTCACACCCAGTGGGACGCCAGTGACAATGATGACTATGAGAACCTTGGAGAGGACCTCAGATGTGGGCAACCCCCCCCTCTCTAGGGGACCGAATGCAATGGATGTCGAGCGGGTCTAACATGATACTGTGAAAGTTCAATCCATAGTGGCTCCAACACAGCCGCGAGAGTTCAGTTCAAAGCGGATCCAAGACAGCAAGAAAAGTCCCGTCCACAGGAAACCATCCCAAGCGGAGTCGGATCAGTAGCGTAGAGATGTCCCCAACTGATACACAGGCGAGCGGTCCATCCTGGGTCCCGACGAGCGGTCCATCCCGGGTTCCGACTCTGGACAGCCAGTACTTCATCCATGGACATCGGACCGGACCTCCTCCACAAGGGAGGGGGGGAGCAGAGGAGAAAAAGAAAAGAAGCGGCAGATCAACTGGTCTAAAAAGGAGGTCCATTTAAAGGCTAGAGTATACGAATGAGTTTTAAGGTGAGACTTAAATGCTTCTACTGAGGTGGCATCTCGAACTGTTACCAGAAGGGCATTCCAGAGTACTGGAGCCCGAACGGAAAACGCTCTATAGCCCGCAGACTTTTTTTGGGCTTTAGGAATCACTAATAAGCCGGAATCTTTTGAACGCAGATTTCTTGCCGGGACATATGGTACAATACAATCGGCAAGATAGGATGGAGCTAGACCGTGTAGTATTTTAAACAATGAGAGATAATACCCTTTCAGAGTAGATCATAAACCCTAATCCAAAAATGCATAAACGTTTTGTCAAAAAGGCCTTATATCTAAATGGAAAAAAAACTAATGTTGCGGAAAAACAGCGTAAATGTTGAGGATAGAAGAAAGGATAAGTTACTGTCAAGGCACATTCTTTTAGAGTCGATATGGCAGGGGGGTTTTTCAACAGACGAGCTACTTTTCAAATGACCAAGTATCCCGCATGCATGCGCCTGTCTCAACGCGCGGGATACAACCTGTAACCATACCATACTATTCACAAATTAAAGGAACAAAACATTTTGAAGTGAATTAGTGGTAGAAAAAAAGAAACATAGCTGGGTACGGCGTGGCGTAGTTGGGAGAGTGGCCGTGCCAGCAACCTGAGGGTTCCTGGTTCATCCCCAACCTTCGTCATGGCCGTTGTGTCCTTGAGCAAGACACATCACCCTTTCTACTCTCAATCAATCAATCAATGTTTACTTATATAGCCCTAAATCACTAGTGTCTCAAAGGGCTGCACAAACCACTACGACATCCTCGGTAGGCCCAAATAAGGGCAAGGAAATCTCACACCCAGTGGGACATCGGTGACAATAATGACCCAGTGGGACGTCGGTGACAATGATGACTATGAGAACCTTGGAGAGGAGGAAAGCAATGGATGTCAAGCGGGTCTAACATGATACTGTGAAAGTTCGATCCATAATGGATCCAACACAGTCGCGAGAGTCCAGTCCAAAGCGGATCCAACACAGCAGCGAGAGTTCCGTTCACAGCGGAGCCAGCAGGAAACCATCCCAAGCGGAGGCGGATCAGCAGCGCAGAGATGTCCCCAGCCGATACACAGGCGAGCAGTACATGGCCACCGGATCGGACCGGACTCCCTCCACAAAGGAGAGTGGGACATAGAAGAAAAAGAAAAGAAACGGCAGATCAACTGGTCTAAAAAGGGAGTCTATTTAAAGGCTAGAGTATACAAATGAGTTTTAAGGTGAGACTTAAATGCTTCTATTGAGGTGGCATCTCGAACTGTTACCGGGAGGGCATTCCAGAGTACTGGAGCCCGAAATGAAAAAGCTCTATAGCCCGCAGACTTTTTTTGGGCTTTGGGAATCACTAATAAGCCGGAGTCCTTTGAACGCAGATTTCTTGCCGGGACATATGGTACAATACAATCGTCAAGATAGGATGGAGCTAGACCGTGTAGTATTTTATACGTAAGTAGTAAAAACCTTAAAGTCACATCTTAAGTGCACAGGAAGCCAGTGCAGGTGAGCCAGTACAGGCGTAATGTGATCAAACTTTCTTGTTCTTGTCAAAAGTCTAGCAGCCGCATTTTGTACCAACTGTAATCTTTTAATGCTAGACATGGGGAGACCCGAAAATAATACGTTACAGTAGTCGAGGCGAGACGTAACAAATGGGTCGTGGTGAAGTCCTGGCATGGCAGCTCCCACCATCAATGGGTCAATGTGTGAATAGTGTGTCAAATTGCTTTGAGTACCTTGAGGGTACCATTACCATTTAGGATTTATTTAATAAGGTAGCTAAGGAAATGAAGAGTTAATTCGGACTCCTGAACAAAACACGAATGAGATGAAAGATTATGGAGCCAGGTAAAGTAATGTGAATAATAAAGCCTACACTAACCTCGTCATGCTGCAGGTGTGCAAGACAACTGATTAACTTTCCGCACAACCGGCAAGAGAGTCCAGAACACTAGCAACCCTCCTCAGGGTATTAGTCAAGACACGAATGTCTTTGTCGTTCAAATGTACAACTTCCATCAATCCACACTGTCACGCCTGTAAGTTTGTTTTCGTTTTGGTCAGGTTATGTTTAGTTTTTTGGACATTTAAGTTCTGTCATGTCATGTCTTTGTTCTCAGCCTCACACCTGTTTTCACCAATGATCACGGCTACTTAAGTCACTCTTTTTTTTGTCTTCATTCTAGGATCTTCACACTCGCACGCACCCTACCCATGCTGCACCTCCTTCACGACCTCGATAATCTGTTTCATGCCTTGTTGTTCGTTTTGGTCCACGCCGAGTAAGTTTTGTTGTTTATGCCATAGATAGTATATTTTGTTTATTTGTATATAGTCATGCCATTGTGCTGTTTTGTTTTAAGTTTAGTATAGATTATTACCCGCCACAGAGCGCGTCCTTGGTTTGCCCTTTTGTAGTTTGTTTGTTTATTTAATAAATATCATGTACTTACATTCATGCCTGACTCGTCCCACATCATCCTTGCATCAAGGAAGCACAAACATCCACAGTCCTAGCCTGACAGAAAGATCCCAGCAAAAGGGCTTCCTCGCAAATGATGTGGAAGAAAAATTTCTCACGGAAGCGGACAAGCAGGAGATGTTCCTTCGGCTCGTCGCAGACGCTCAGCCATGGGCGCACGAGGACGAAGTGGAGTTGAGCGATGAGGAGCTTCCTCCCGGCGCGGTGGTAGCATGGAGCCAACTTCTAGCGAAAGTGGCGGATGCAGAGGACCGCTTCCGCCCCCACTCGCGGGCCATCCGGATGTCCTCCCCAGCACCTGGCTCATCGCGCGGTGACGACACACCACCTGGGACGCGAGCGCTCCGGCGGCGGCCCGGACTAGCGCACAGGCATGCGCGAAAGAGGGGCAGGACTTGTCCCTCAACGCTGTCTGACAGGCTCGCCCCGTGCGACTTTTTCTCCCCTCCCAAGACACAAAGAAATGTTTTTTCTGCAGCTTCCAAAGTTCATGCCACGCCCCCCAGTACTCAAGCCCCGCCCAAGTCACAATAATTTTTTTTTTCAAATAATCAAACCAAGGCAAATTTAAAAAAAAGACAATATAGAGAATTTTAAGGGGAAGATTCTGCCCTCCTCCTCACCGCCACCCACCCACCCCTAAAGACTGTTCCGTGTCATGATGAACGTGTCTGGGAGCCACTCCTTGAGGGGGGTTGGGGATGGGAGCTTGTCAGGAGGTTCTCCTCAGTGCAGTTCCAAGCCACGGCGACCAGCTCGTCCTCCACCTCCAGTTTTTCAGTCTGTCAAGCCACAACGGCCACCTGCACCACCACCAAGACCAAGTCAAAGTCCACTATCAAGTCCAATTCCACGTCAACCTCCAAGTCCACGTCAAAGTCCAAGTCCACGTCGAAGTCCAAGTCCACGTCAAAGTCCAAGTCCACGTCAAAGTCAAAGTCCACGTCCAAGTCAAACTCCACGTCCACGTCCAGTACCAGTGCCTGCTCCAAGACGCCAAGCGCCGCCAGTGTCAGCTCCACGTCGCCAAGCGCCGCCAGCGCCAAGACGCCAAGCGCCGCCAGTGCCAGCTCCACGTCGCCAAGCGCCGCCAGCGCCAGCGCCAGCGCCAAGACGCCAAGCGCCGCCAGTGCCAGCTCCACGTCGCCAACGCCAAGACGCCAAGCGCCGCCAGTGCCAGCTCCACGTCTCCAAGCGCCGCCAGTCGCAGCTCCATGCCAAGACCTGAAACCTGGTGCTCCACGCCAAGCGGGAACGCCAAGTCCACGCCGAACGGGAACGCCAAGTCCACGCCAAAGCCCAAGTCCATGTCGAGCGCCAACGCCATCGCCACGCCGAGTTTCATCACCTGCCACCATGACGACGCGCCCACCTCCTTGTTGGCCACGGATGTGGCTGCTACGTGGGCGTCCGCCACGCCAAGGATGTCGACCTCCTTGTTGGCCACAGTGGTGGCCACTACGTGGTCGTCCGCCTCGCCAAGGGGGTCGGCCCCATCCGGGGCCGACCCCGGGTCGCCCACTTCGGTCCTCCACGCGTCGACGCCACCTGACTCTGCCCCGATGGATACGGGGGCACGTGGTTTGGCGATCCACCGCCATGTCCCCCTCCCGCCCTCCCATGACTTTTGATCATAGTTTTGTTTTGGGGTTTTATTTTTGGACATCTGGAAGCTGTCTTTAACGGGGGGGCTCTGTCACGCCTGTAAGTTTGTTTTGGTTTTGGTCAGGTTTTGTTCAGTTTTTTGGACATTTAAGTTCTGTCATGTCACGTCCTTGTTCTCAGCCTCACACCTGTTTTCACTAATGATCACGGCTACTTAAGTCACTCTTTTTCTTGTCTTCATTCTGGGATTTTCACACTCGCACGCACCCTACCCATGCTGCACCTCCTTCACCACCTCGATAATCTGTTTCATGCCTTGTTGTTCGTTTTGGTCCACGCCGAGTAAGTTTTGTTGTTTATGCCATAGATAGTATATTTTGTTTATTTGTATATAGTCATGCCATTGTGCTGTTTTGTTTTAAGTTTAGCATAGATTATTATCCGCCACAGAGCGCGTCCTTTGTTTGCCTTTTTGTAGTTTGTTTGTTTATTTAATAAATATCATGTACTTACATTCATGCCTGACTCGTCCCACATCATCCTTGCATCAAGGAAGCACAAACATCCACAGTCCTAGCCTGACAGAAAGATCCCAGCAAAAGGGCTTCCTCGCAAATGATGTGGAAGAAATATTTCTCATGGAAGCGGACAAGCAGGAGATGTTCCTTCGGCTCGTCGCAGACGCTCAGCCATGGGCGCACGAGGACGAAGTGGAGTTGAGCGATGAGGAGCTTCCTCCCGGCGCGGTGGTAGCATGGAGCCAACTTCTGGCGAAAGTGGCGGATGCAGAGGACCGCTTCCGCCCCCACTCGCGGGCCATCCGGATGTCCTCCCCAGCACCTGGCTCATCGCGCGGTGACGACACACCACCTGGGACGCGAGCGCTCCGGCGGCGGCCCGGACTAGCGCACAGGCATGCGCGAAAGAGGGGCAGGACTTGTCCCTCAACGCTGTCTGACAGGCTCGCCCCGTGCGACTTTTTCTCCCCTCCCAAGACACAAAGAAATGTTTTTTCTGCAGCTTCCAAAGTTCATGCCACGCCCCCCAGTACTCAAGCCCCGCCCAAGTCACAAGAATTTTTTTTTTCAAATAATCAAACCAAGGCAAATTTAAAAAAAAGACAATATAGAGAATTTAAAGGGGAAGATTCTGCCCTCCTCCTCACCGCCACCCACCCACCACCCCTAAAGACTGTTCCGTGTCATGATGAAAGTGTCTGGGAGCCACTCCTTGAGGGGGGTTGGGGCTGGGAGCTTGTCAGGAGGTTCTCTTCAGTGCAGTTCCAAGCCACAGCGACCAGCTCGTCCTCCACCTCCAGTTTTTCAGTCTGTCAAGCCACAACGGCCACCTGCACCAGCACCAAGACCAAGTCAAAGTCCACTATCAAGTCCAATTCCACGTCAACCTCCAAGTCCACGTCAACCCCCAAGTCCACGTCAACCTCCAAGTCCACGTCCACGTCAAAGTCCAAGTCCACGTCAAAGTCCACGTCAAAGTCAAAGTCCACGTCCAAGTCAAACTCCACGTCCACGTCCAGTACCAGTGCCTGCTCCAAGACGCCAAGCGCCGCCAGTGCCAGCTCCACGTCGCCAAGCGCCGCCAGCGCCAGCGCCAAGACGCCAAGCGCCGCCAGTGCCAGCTCCACGTCGCCAGCGCCAAGACGCCAAGCGCCGCCAGTGCCAGCTCCACGTCGCCAACGCCAAGACGCCAAGCGCCGCCAGTGCCAGCTCCACGTCTCCAAGCGCCGCCAGTCGCAGCTCCATGCCAAGACCTGAAACCTGGTGCTCCACGCCAAGCGGGAACGCCAAGTCCACGCCGAACGGGAACGCCAAGTCCACGCCAAAGCCCAAGTCCATGTCGAGCGCCAACGCCATCGCCACGCCGAGTTTCATCACCTGCCACCATGACGACGTGCCCACCTCCTTGTTGGCCACGGATGTGGCTGCTACGTGGGCGTCCGCCACGCCAAGGATGTCGACCTCCTTGTCGGCCACAGTGGTGGCCACTACGTGGTCGTCCGCCACGCCAAGGGGGTCGCGCACCTCGGTCCTCCACGCGTCGCCGCCACCTGACTCTGCCCCGATGGATACGGGGGCACGTGGTTTGGCGATCCACCGCCATGTCCCCCTCCCGCCCTCCCATGACTTTTGATCATAGTTTTGTTTTGGGGTTTTATTTTTGGACATCTGGAAGCTGTCTTTAACGGGGGGGCTCTGTCACGCCTGTAAGTTTGTTTTGGTTTTGGTCAGGTTTTGTTCAGTTTTTTGGACATTTAAGTTCTGTCATGTCACGTCCTTGTTCTCAGCCTCACACCTGTTTTCACTAATGATCACGGCTACTTAAGTCACTCTTTTTCTTGTCTTCATTCTGGGATTTTCACACTCGCAACGCACCCTACCCATGCTGCACCTCCTTCACGACCTTGATAATCTGTTTCATGCCTTGTTGTTCGTTTTGGTCCACACCGAGTAAGTTTTGTTGTTCATGCCATAGATAGTATATTTTGTTTATTTGTATATAGTCATGCCATTGTGCTGTTTTGTTTTAAGTTTAGTATAGATTATTATCCGCCACAGAGCGCGTCCTTGGTTTGCCTTTTTGTAGTTTGTTTGTTTATTTAATAAATATCATGTACTTACATTCATGCCTGACTCGTCACACATCATCCTTGCATCAAGGAAGCACAAACATCCACAGTCCAAGCCTGACACACACAGCTTTGAAAAGAACTTTGAGACATTCAAAAGTTTTGTTTTCATGGTTTTCGTCTACAAACATTTTCGAAAAAACTGACGTCTTACATTCTTGGTAGTGGACTCATGTCCGTAGCACAGTCCAACATAATTTCTTGATGCTGTCTGCTATTTAACATCAGCATAGCCATTGCAGACGTACTATTTGTAGTCTGTGCCAATATAACAGCGAACATCAGTTAAAACTAATTGTAAGGATCCACAAATCCTAATGTGATGTCTTGGGTCAAATGGAAAAGTAATTCTCCGTTTTAAAATGAAAATGTGCCCCCCCGCAGTGTATGAGAGCCACATGGCGTTTGACCAATAGTCGCAATTGAGAGTGTGCATGGACACTTGGACCTCACACTTAGGTGTGAAAAAACACCAAAAATTTAAAAAATAGAAAAATATGTCTAATTTAGTGCAGGGATGTTTCCTCCCTTTCAAGTGGATTGAAGAATCATTCACACAGGGTCCCATGTGACACTCCGCAGCGAAACGACTGTCATCTCCACTTGGCCTCAGGTGACCTCAACTACTCGACTGGGGCTAACGACTGCCATTACAACAGCTATGGGCCCTAATGAACCAAGCAACCATGAACTCGCTAACGACCCCACAGGGAGACTCCCATCTAGTCTCCAAGAACTGAGGAAACCACGATGGTGAGTCTGGCTGCCCTTGACTCAATCGTTCACGGATAATATGAATCTACTAAATGAGATGTCCATGTGGTATAAAAAGGCAAGGCGAAGTGAAGTGAATCAATCAATCAATCAATGTTTATTTATATAGCCCCAAATCACAAATGTCTCAAAGGACTGCACAAATCATTACGACTACAACATCCTCGGAAGAACCCACAAAAGGGCAAGGAAAACTCACACCCAGTGGGCAGAGAGAATTCACATCCAGTGGGACGCCAGTGACAATGCTGACTATGAGAAACCTTGGAGAGGACCTCAGATGTGGGCAACCCCCCCCTCTCTAGGGGACCGAAAGCAATGGATGTGGAGCGGGTCTAACATGATACTGTGAAAGTTCAATCCATAGTGGCTCCAACACAGCCGCGAGAGTTCAGTTCAAGCGGATCCAAGACAGCAGCGAGAGTCCCGTCCACAGGAAACCATCTCAAGCGGATCAGCAGCGTAGAGATGTCCCCAACCGATACAGGCGAGCGGTCCATCCTGGGTCCCGACAAGCGGTCCATCCTGGGTCTCGACTCTGGACAGCCAGTACTTCATCCATGGTCATCGGACCGGACCCCCTCCACAAGGGAGGGGGGGATATAGGAGAAAGAAAAGAAGCGGCAGATCAACTGGTCTAAAAAGGAGGTCTATTTAAAGGCTAGAGTATACAGATGAGTTTTAAGGTGAGACTTAAATGCTTCTACTGAGGTAGCATCTCGAACTGTTACCGGGAGGTCATTCCAGAGTACTGGAGCCCGAACGGAAAACGCTCTATAGCCCGCAGACTTTTTTTGGGCTCTAGGAATCACTAATAAGCCGGAGTCTTATTAGTGAATTATGAAGTGAATTATATTTATATAGCGCTGAATTATATTTATATAGCGCTTTTCTCAAGTGACTCAAAGCGCTTTACATAGTGAAACCCAATATCTAAGTTACATTTAAACCAGTGTGGGTGGCACTGGGAGCAGGTGGGTAAAGTGTCTTGCCCAAGGACACAATGGCAGTGACTAGGATGGCAGAAGCGGGAATCGAACCTGCAACCCTCAAGTTGCTGGCACGGCCACTCTACCAACCGAGCTAAACCGCCCCCGTATAAATAAAGGCAAGTTTATTTATACAGCACAATTTGTACACAAATCCAAGTGCTTTACAGAAATGTACAAAAAAAAGCAAAATACAATGGTGATAAAAATAATCATAATTCAAAATAGAATCATAAATTGTAATGATTATAACAAAAATCTAATTGAAAAAAAGTGTAGATACAATGCTTTTAGTTGTCATATGCAATGATAAATAAGACTGTTTTTTCGGCCTTTTGTCAGTGTGTGAATGGTGGAACGATTTGAATCTTTATGAAACATGGAATATACAAAATGTTTATACTGCCTATTTGTTTTCAACGTGGAAAATGCTGTGGTAGTTCCACATAATCTTGGAATTTTCCGAAACACTTTGAATTGAATGTCCAGGTTTAGTAAAGTGTGTGGATGACTGAACGGTTCGAATGGGATGAGAAATATGGGATATGCATAGGTTTGTATATTGCACATTTATGGTAAATGTTCTTGGTATTTCCAGGTAATCCGGGAATTGCGGGAACCATAAAACATACTGTCTGTCTTTAAATGGGAACTGCACTTTTTTTATATACTGCCTATCATTTACAATCATTATGAAAAACATCACAATGCATTGTAACTTGTAAATAAACATTTACAAAAAATCTGCTTCCAGTGCAGCCATTAGTAGGTCCTCTGGTTTGCCGAGAAAATCCAATAAATAACCATCCAAAAAGAGCTAACAACATTCCATTTGTATTCCTTGACTTCAATATTAAAGGGGAACATTATCACAATTTCAGAAGGGTTAAAATCAATAAAAATCAGTTCCCAGTGGCTTATTTTATTTTTTGAAGTATTTTTCAAAATGTTAACCATCCCGGAATATCCCTAAAAAAAGCTTTAAAGTGCCTGATTTTCGCTATCTGTGAAGCCATCGTCCATTTTCCTGTGACGTCATACAGTGATGCCAATACGGATAGTGTAGCAAGATATAGCAACATAAACTCGGAATCAGACTCGGATTTCAGCGGTTTAAGCAATTCAAGAGATTACGCATGTATTGAAACGCGTGGTTGGGAAATGGAGGCAGATAGCGAAAACGAAATTGAAGCAGAAACTGAAGCTATTGAGCGAATAGCTATTGACGCTATTCGGCCATGTTTGCCTTAGCAAACATGGCCGAATAGTTAATTTAATGTTAATTTTGAACATAAAATGTGCAGACCAACGATCGGAAGTTTCACATTTTGTGACACTGGATCAACTTAAATCCATCGATTGGTAAGCGTTTGTTTGGCATTAAATGTGGGTGGAGGGAAACGCTGGATGTAAATATAGTTTCAAATGTACATACAGCTAGCCTAAATAGCATGTTAGCATCGATTAGCTGGCAGTCATGCCGTGACCAAATATGTCTGATGAGCACATAAGTCAATAACATCAACAAAACTCAACTTTGTGATTTAGTTGACTTTATCGTTGGAAATGCATCTGCAGGTTATCCATACATCTCTGTGCCATGTCTGCCTTAGCACCGCCTGTAAAATGTGCAGACACTCCGGCACATTCAATGGGGGTCTGGCAGCAGATTTCTTTGACTTTATCGTTAGAAATGAATCTGCTTTGAGTGTCGCAGGATATCCACACAATCTTGCCATCTCTGTAGTAGCATAGCTTTCGTCGGTAAAGTGTGCGGAACAAACGACTGACCATTTCGTCGGCTTTCCCCACACCCTCGTATTTTAAACAAATTTTGTCCAATTTCTTGCCACTTTCGCATCTTTGGGCCAGTGGTGCAACTTGAATCCCTCCCTGTTAGTGTTGTTACACCCTCCGACAACCCACCAACGAGGCATGATGTCTCCAAGGTTCCAGAAAATAGTCGAAAAAACGGAAAATAACAGAGCTGAGACGCTGTGTTTGTAATGTGTTTGAGAAAATGGCAGCTTTATTACCTAGGTGACGTCACGTTCTGACGTCATCGCTCCGAGAGCAATAAATAGAAAGGCGTTTAATTCGCCAAAATTCACCCATTTAGAGTTCGGAAATCTGTTAAAAAAATATATGGTCTTTTTTCTGCAACATCAAGGTATATATTGACGCTTACATAGGTCTGGTGATAATGTTCCCCTTTAACCAAATATTAGTGACACTGTAATTATAAGTGCTAACGCAGACAAACTATTTAAAGCGGTGTTGTGATCACAAGCTGGTGAACAATTTCGACATGACCGACTAGTGAGGTGTTTCCTTGCTTCTTTGCTCCCTGGAAGTTTATTGTAGATCAGAAATCATGCATCTCACCTGGACAGAAGATGTCTGAGGAAATTTTCTCACAAGTTGGGACACTTTGACGGCCATTTAGGACTCTGAAATGGTGAGAACAACACGAAAACACGCTTGGTACCCCCCCCCCCCCCAACCCCATATCGTTTCTTTGCGAGGATTACGAGACATTCTTCACCTAAAACGGAATATTAGAGCACCCTAATGACAGCAGACCTTATACAGTAAGTGACGTATTATTATGTTTGTTGGCTCTCATGAAGTCTGCAGTGTCATAATCAGCGAAGAAAAAAAAGCAAATTTGATGTGTTTTTTAAATTAATGCGCCACGTATGCTTAAAATTAGCAAAATACGTAGAAATTAAATAATATGATAAATATGCCTGTTACTAAATTACATATACCGTATTTCCTGAATTGCCGCAGGGCATATAGTATGCGCCTAGCTTGAATTACTGCCGGGTCAAACTCGCTTCACAAAATAATTAGCGCATGCTTAGTATTACCGCCTGGTCAAACTTGTGACGTCACAAGTGACACTTCCCCTGTCATCATTTTCAAAATGGAAGAAGCTGATTTCAATACCGGTAATTTCAAATCACATAAAGGGAAGAAGATTAGGAGCTATTCAGTAGGATTTAAGGTCCAAGCTTACATCACACTCAGATTTTTACTGCATGCCTTTGGTAAGTGCCGGAGTGAGAAGAAGTTTTAAAATAATTAGCGCATGCTTACTTTTACCGCATGCCTTTGGTAAGCGCAGGAGTGGGAAGAAGTTTTTAATTAATTAGCGCCCGGTGTTTAGATGTTTTTTAAGGGCTTTATAGGCTCCCATTGGCCCCGTTGTAAGCAGACTTTTGATCGCATATATTTAATATTTACAATGCAAAAACAAAATAACAGCCATTGTAATTTCTGTCATAATGATTGTGAACGATAGGAAAAATTCCAAAAAAGTGCAGCTCCCCTTTCAAGGCCAGGGTGAGTGGCGTCTGCGGCTGGTGGAATGGGTCAAATCGGTAAAGAAAGGTAGGATACGTCGAGGTTTGTATATTGCTCATTCGTTTTCAACAGGGAACATTCCTGGTAATGATGGGAAAAAGGAAAATTTTAAAAGTATTTTTTATTTGACTGACAATTCTTTTGATGGTGTGACGGCTGAAATCGGATAAACTAATGTGGGAGTCCTAGAACTATCAAAGATTGGACATACTGTGAATGGTGGAATGGTCCAAATTGGTAAAGAAAGGTGGGATATGTCTAGGTTTGTATAGTATTGCCCATTCATTTTCAATGGGGAACATTCCTGATAATTTTAGGAAAAATGACAATTTTAAGAGTATTTTTTTATTTGACAATGACAAATCTTTTCATGGTGGAACGGCTGAAATCAGATAAAAAAATATGGGCGTCGTCAAAATATCAAAGGTTGGACATACTGCATTTGAAATGTTGTAATTTTAAGGGCTGTAGAGCTTTTTCATTTCGGGCTCCAGTACTCTGGAATGCCCTCCCGGTAACAGTTCGAGATGCTACCTCAGTAGAAGCATTTAAGTCTCACCATAAAACTCATTTGTATACTCTAGCCTTTAAATAGACTCCCTTTTTAGACCAGTTGATCTGCCGTTTCTTTTCTTTTTCTTCTATGTCCCACTCTCCTTTGTGGAGGGAGTCCGGTCCGATCCGGTGGCCATGTACTGCTCGCCTGTGTATCGGCTGGGGACATCTCTGCGCTGCTGATCAGCCTCCGCTTGGGATGGTTTCCTGCTGGCTCCGCTGTGAACGTGACTCTCGCTGCTGTGTTGGATCCGCTTGGACTGGACTCTCGCGACTGTGTTGGATCCATTATGGATTGATCTTTCACAGTATCATGTTCTCATATGTTCTCATAGTCATCAGTATCATCAGTATCACAGTACCATGTTCTCATAGTCATTATTGTCACCGATGTCCCACTGGGTGTGAGTTTTCCTTGCCCGAGGATGTCGTAGTGGTCTGTGCAGCCCTTTGAGACACTAGTGATTTAGGGCTATATAAGTAAACATTGATTGATTGATTGAATTATGGCAATCAGGGAATTTTCAGAAATTCATGTTGGCATGAATGTCAGGTGTGAGTTTTACCATGATTTGATTAACGTGGATCCCGACTTAAAAAAGTTGAAAAACTTATTCGGGTTTTACCATTTTGTGGTAAATTGTACGGAATATGTACTTAACTGTGCAATATACTAATAAAGTATCAATCAATCAATCAATCAATCAATCAATCAATCAATCAATCAGTGCACTGTTTGGATGTTAGAACGGTTGCAATCTGATAAAACGTGGAATATGAAGAGGCCTGTGATAGCTCGTTTATTTTCACTGTGGAAAAGTGCCGTGATGACTACCGTGTGTGCTTATATTAACGTCATCAAAATGTCTGTTAGACCTGGAATTGGTGAGAAAGACACGAAAATATACTAAGTTTAATATTAAGAATGCATTAAAAATAAAAAATAAATCCATCGTCATGTCTCTCATAATGCTTGTGAATGAGAATGAGAATGCAGTTCCCCTTTGACAGTACATAGTTCCTTTTTTACATCCTATTATCTATTCCTTAGCTCCCACACCTACACACTTCATCCTACCTTAATATTCCAGGGTGCATCAACCACTCTCCATCTTTCTCCTGTCTGCTCGGTGCCATCAATGTATTGTAGCTACCAATAAATGAGAGCTAGGCCTTCAATTACGGTGCTCACTGAATCATTAATGGTCAGGTTTTGTAGTGTACTGTTGGCCAACAGGCAAGTGCACACAGACGGTGAGGTAGCAAATCTTCTGCTCAGTGTCCCAACAAGACAGACACAGCTTGATATGGGTTTCACTGATAACAATGGATTGGATGGAAAGCATGGCGGACACAATGATAAGAGCCGTATTAATGATGGACCTGGCTGGGCCTGTACACACAGCGATAGCATGATTTGGGCTTTAACAGTAGCAACAGAACCCTATCAGATGAGACAGTGGCCAACCAAAGAGACTCATTAAAATGTAACCTTGTAAACCTGTCCCTCGTCACAGATGGGATCGGGCTTTTATACGACTTAGAAAACACACACGGCAGACTATCTGCTCATCAGGTAGTGTGTCCACTAAGACCTGATGTTCTGACAACGTATGTTGGATGGCTAAGAACAGGACTGTTCAGTTCGATAGTTGATATTGCACTTTGAAAATGAAAGTGGCAGAGAATGTCCCCACAATGCAAGTATGCATGCATTGTAGGGTTGGGCGTATCGATCTAAAAATCAATAGTATCAATTAGGGCGGTGAATCTTTGGGTGTCCCACGATTCGATTCAATATCGATTTTTGGGGTCATGATTCGATAATATATCGAATTTTTTTCGATTCGATTCGATTCTCGATTCCAAAACGATATTTTTCCGATTCAAAACGATTCTGTATTCATTCAATACATAGGATTTCAGCAGGATCTACCCCAGTCTGCTGACATGCTAGCAGAGTAGTAGATTTTTAAAAGAAAAAGCTTATATAATTGTAATGGACAATGTTTTATCAACTGATTGCAATAATGTACATTTTTTTTAACTATTAAACGAACCAAAAATATGACTTATTTTATCTTTGTGAAAACATTGGACACAGTGTGTTGTCAAGCTTATGAGATGCAATGCAAGTGTAAGCCACTGTGACACTATTGTTCTTTATTTTTTTATTTTTATAAATGTCTAATTATAATGTCAGTGAGGGATTTTTAATCACTGCTTTTCTGAAATTATAACAAATATTGATACTGTTGTTGATAATATTCGTTTTTGTTTCATTACATTTTGTTTGTTCGAATCGAATCGAATTATATTTATATAGCGCTTTTCTCAGGTGACTCAAAGCGCTTTACATAGTGAAACCCAATATCTAAGTTACATTTGAACCAGCGTGGGTGGGACTGGGAGCAGGTGGGTAAAGTGCCTTGCCCAAGGACACAACAGCAGTGGCGGAAGCGGGAATCTAACCTGCAACCCCCAAGTTGCTGGCACGGCCGCTCTACCAACCGAGCTAAACCGCCCCAAACCGTGTCGTGTTTGTCTTCTCTCAATTGCTCTGTTTATTGCAGTTCTGAGTGTTGCTGGGTCAGGTTTGGTTTTGGAATTGGATTGCATTGTTATGGTATTGCTGTGTATTGGTTTGTTGGATTGATTAAAAAAATAAATAAAAATAAAAATAAATTAAATAAAAAAAAACTTTGATTTAAAAAAAATGAGAATCGATTCTGAATCGCACAACGTAAACGATTCGATTCGTATTCAAATAGATTTTTTTCCCCACACTCCTAGTATCAATACAAATGTGTAAAAAAATAAATCTGATCAATAATAGCGTGATGGGATAAATAATTTTTTGGCAGATGAACTTTTCTTTTCTTTTCATTTAAATACATCTTAAAGTGTGAGAGTACGTAGGTAGGTAGGTCTTTATCGTCATTGCACAAGTACAACAAAACGTTTTCAGCACAAACCTACTCAGTGGCCTAGTGGTTAGAGTGTCCGCCCTGAGATCGGTAGGTTGGGAGTTCAAACCCCGGCCGAGTCATACCAAAGACTATAAAATAAATGGACCCATTGCCTCCCTGCTTGGCATCAGCGTCAAGGGTAGGAAGTGGCGGTTAAATAACCATAAATTATTACCGGGCGCGGCACCGCTGCTGCCCACTGCTCCCCTCACTTCCCAGGGGGTGATCAAGGGTGATGGGTCAAATGCAGAGGAGAAATTTTACCACACCTCGTGTGTGTGTGAAAATCATTGGTACTTTAACTTTAACTTTAACACCTACTCAGTGGCCTAGTGGTTAGAGTGTCCTCCCTGAGATCGGTAGGTCAGAGAATAATTTCGCCCCATCTAGTACTGAATGTGTTTGACAATCATTGGTACTTTAACTTTAACTTTAACACCTACTCAGTGGCCTAGTGGTTAGAGTGTCCTCCCTGAGATCGGTAGGTCAGAGAATAATTTCGCCCCATCTAGTACTGAATGTGTTTGACAATCATTGGTACTTTAACTTTAACTTTAACACCTACTCAGTGGCCTAGTGGTTAGAGTGTCCTCCCTGAGATCGGTAGGTCAGAGAATAATTTCGCCCCATCTAGTACTGAATGTGTGTGACAATCATTGGTACTTTAACTTTAACCTAAACCCCTTCAAGATTAGACAAACAAACAGTGTACGGGGTTACAGAACAGGAACACTGATGGGGAAAAAAAGGTCAAGGCTGGGGGAGGATGAGTAAAAAAAAAATACAATCTAGATTGGGCTCCTAAGGGGGCCCACTCTGGAGTGAAGAAAAACCTCCATAGCAAAGCACATATACATATTACAACATCTCGAGACTTGCAATGGTGGAAGGCTGCAGCTCTTCAGGCGCTGCCCAGCTGTCCATCACCCCTTAGGAGATTTGCGTCAAGGGCATTGGATGGGGGGTGGTGTATGTGTGTGGCGTATATGTTTTGTGGAGGCATGTGTGTGTGTGTAAGCCTGTTGTGTGTCTTTGTTCTGCGGCCTTGTTGTGCAGCCGCTAGTCCAAAGTCAACAACAACAGGTATGTGTCCATGAGAGACAAGAAGGGAGTTTGTGGTCTTTAATTGATTGATTGATTGATACTTTTATTAGTAGATTGCACAGTTCAGTACATATTCCGTACAATTGACCACTAAATGGTAACACCCCAATAAGTTTTTCAACTTGTTTAAGTCGGGGTCCACGTTAATCAATTCATGGTCTTTTGGGAGAGTCTCGAAACCAGGGATAACAATCTAAGTTACAATGTTTTGTATCCAAGTGAAAATAAAGTTGGCTTTTCACTATTAATTTTCTATGACTGATCCTCAAAATTCATCCTGCAGGGCAGACAGTCCGATGTTATCCAAATCACAAGAGTGTCCACAGTTCTTCCCGCATCCTCCCATCATTTGTACAAACCGATATTTCGAACAATAAAAGCTTAGGCCATTAAACCAAACAAAATACACTAAAACCTCGATTTACAAACTTAATTGGTACATGGACATGGTTCGTAAATTGAAGAGTTTGTATAATTAAGGCTCTGACATTTTGAACCCAATATTAAGTGCTATACAGTACTATATTTATATCAAACAAACATAGCAAGGGGGTGATGGATCAACCATCTATGTCAATGGGCCCTGAGCCCCCCCCAAGAATGCCCTGACAAAAAATATTTCTTTCTCAGCTGTGGTCTGTATTGGCCGCAAGGGTACTGTTCTCACCCACACTGGTTTAAAATGTCTCTTAAAGATGTAGAGCAAGGGGGTCAAACTTATGGGCCGAGGGCTGGATCAGGCCCGCGAACAGGTTTTATCCGGCCCGCGGGATGAGTTTGCTAAGTATAAAAATTAACCTGGAATTTTTATTTGAAAGAAACAGCTGTTCTAAATGTGTTCACTGGATGTCGCAAAAGCAACTATTTGTATATTTGTACATGATGCTACATATGTAAAAAAAACAATAACACGTGTGTGTCAGGTAAATAATGTAAACTCACCACATCGGTATGTTTTAGTGCTTTCACGGCGAGATTACTGACGCATAACAACTTTCCACTACTTTATTTTACAAATGGCAACAGCGGAAAAGGAATGTTACATAACAAGAAGATAGAGAAAAATCAATCAATCAATCAATGTTTATTTATATAGCCCCAAATCACAAATGTCTCAAAGGACTGCACAAATCATCACGACTACAACATCCTCGGAAGAACCCACAAAAGGGCAAGGAAAACTCATACCCAGTGGGCAGGGAGAATTCACATTCAGTGGGACGCCAGTGACAATGCTGACTATGAGAAACCTTGGAGAGGACCTCAGATGTGGGCAACCCCCCCCCCTCTAGGGGACCGAAAGCAATGGATGTCGAGCGGGTCTAACATGATACTGTGAAAGTTCAATCCATAGTGGCTCCAAGACAGAAGTGAGAGTCCCGTCCACAGGAAACCATCTCAAGCGGATCAGCAGCGTAGAGGTGTCCCCGACCGATACAGGCGAGCGGTCCATCCTGGGTCCCGACGAGCGGTCCATCCTGGGTCTCGACTCTGGACAGTCAGTACTTCATCCATGGTCATCGGACCGGACCCCCTCCACAAGGGAGGGGGGGACATAGGAGAAAGAAAAGAAGCGGCAGATCAACTGGTCTAAAAAGGAGGTCTATTTAAAGGCTAGAGTATACAGATGAGTTTTAAGATGAGACTTAAATGCTTCTACTGAGGTAGCATCTCGAACTGTTACCGGGAGGGCATTCCAGAGTACTGGAGCCCGAACGGAAAACGCTCTATAGCCCGCAGACTTTTTTTGAGCTCTAGGAATCACTAATAAGCCGGAGTCCTTTGAACGCAGATTTCTTGCCGGGACATATGGTACAATACAATCGGCAAGATAGGCTGGAGCTAGACCGTGTAGTATTTTATACGTAAGTAGTAAAACCTTAAAGTCACATCTTAAGTGCACAGGAAGCCAGTGCAGGTGAGCCAGTACAGGTGTAATGTGATCAAATTTTCTTGTTCTTGTCAAAAGTCTAGCAGCCGCATTTTGTACCAACTGTAATCTTTTAATGCTAGAAATAAGAAGCTTATCGACTAGGGCAGTGGTAGGGAACCTATGGCTCTAGAGCCAGATGTGGCTCTTTTGATGACTGCATCTGGCTCTCAGATACATCTTAGCTGACATTTCTTAACACGGTAAGTAATGAATAATTCCGCTGGTAATCACTGTGTCAAAAATAACGTTCAAAATATAAAACATTCTTGTGCATTTTAATCCATCCATCCGGTTTCTACCGCACCTGTATAAGAAGTCGCATTATTGGTACAAAGCATTTTATTTATTTTTGGTTAGCTTCAGAATAACAATGTTATTAAAATAATAAGAGACTTATTATACTCTAAACATGTTGGTTTTACTTAAAAAAGCACACATTTAGTTGTATTCAGTCTTAAAAAAATAGTATATGGCTCTCACGGAAATACTTTTTAAAATATTTGGCTTGTATGGCTCTCTCAGCCAAAAAGGTTCCCGACCCCTGGACTAGGGCGTCCTCACAGACTACAAAGTCGGACGCGCACAATTTTACAGGATTTATGGAGATCCCAAATACAGATCAGCAGGTACCAGAAGGTAAGACAAGTTGCTTGTACATAATATTGCGGAAGAAAACGCCAGATAATATGTCTTACCACATACACACACCATAATTAAACTTGTATGTTTAATGTGGCGACAATCCATGAAGCGGTGCAGTTTCATAGCTTACCAAAGTCATACTAAAACATTTTGATATATTTTTGACTGCCGTGAGTAATGTTCTATATTTTCTATATATGTTGGTGTTGTTTACTGGAGTCGTATTGCCATCATACTGCAGTCTCTTATGTTTGACTGCCATCTACTGGTCACACATCTCATTACACCATGCGCCAAATAAAATGTATTTGAGGTCGGTAAACAAAACCAGAATAATTACGTACATTAGGGGCACCGGTTTAGAAGTTTTGAGTAAAAAAAAGAAAGTAATCATAATAATAATACAAATAAAGTAACAATATTAATAATAGTAATAAAAGTATTGTTGCTTCACAAACTACGATAGGAGAAAATTATCTCGTGAGAACAAACAGTAAATTTGACCATTGCCCTCTTTTAGAAGGACAAAATATAACACGACACATTGTATATTTAGCCATTTTCAAAAGGTAAAGAAGTCTGCTCAGATTCGACTAATCGCTGCATCTTAATGTGCATGGTGACTATGAGTGTTTTATTACCTGTCATGCTCCATCCTTAAGTCCAATAAATCTGTGTTAACTACACCGCTCTGTGTTCACTTGCATTTTAAGAGCTTTTACATAGTGGTGTCCCAATGCCGCACGTCATTTATGTCAATGGGCAAGACAGACAAGAACTGGGAAATGATGGGGGGCTCGGAAACAAAGCAGACGAGAAGATTTAAATGTCAGCACACTGCAGTTGTTTTTTTTTGTATGCTGCTTCCATCCACTTATTCAGATTTTTAATCTGCACAGACACGCATACTAATACTGAACTCTGTTGGCAAAGTCATCAAAAGAACAACAGAACCCCAGTCGGTAGAGTCTCGATGCACGAGGTCGAGCTAATGTTTCTCTGCACTGATTCTGTCATCTTTCTTATCAAACAGCCATTGTGTATAACACCAAGGGCCCAACAGTGCAAAAGCCTTTTTCTTGGCCCGTAGTCACCCTATCTTTCCGTTTAAGCCTCTCTATCGCTTTGTGGCTGTTTGTGTCTAAACTCTCCAGCTGTCAGGGCTGGGTCGGGGGTTTTCTTGGTACATCAATGATATTCATTTTAATATGCTGCTGCCCGCCAGCTATTACAAAAACATACAGCACCCGGTGATGGGCAAGCTACTCCAAAAATGTAGTAGGTTAAGCCAGTGTTTTTCAACCACTGAGATGCCGTAAGAAGATGATCTAATTTCACCTATCATCCATCCATCCATCCATCCATCATCTTCCGCTTATCCGAGGTCGGGTCGCGGGGGCAACAGCCTAAGCAGGGAAACCCAGACTTCCCTCTCCCCAGCCACTTCGTCTAGCTCTTCCCGGGGGATCCCGAGGCGTTCCCAGGCCAGCCGGGAGACATAGTCTTCCCAACGTGTCCTGGGTCTTCCCCGTGGCCTCCTACCGGTTGGACGTGCCCTAAACACCTCCCTAGGGAGGCGTTCGGGTGGCATCCTGACCAGATGCCCGAACCACCTCATCTGGCTCCTCTCGATGTGGAGGAGCAGCGGCTTTACTTTGAGTTCCTCCCGGATGGCAGAGCTTCTCACCCTATCTCTAAGGGAGAGCCCCGCCACACGGCGGAGGAAACTCATTTCGGCCGCTTGTACCCGTGATCTTATCCTTTCGGTCATGACCCAAAGCTCATGACCATAGGTGAGGATGGGAACGTAGATCGACCGGTAAATTGAGAGTTTTGCCTTCCGGCTCAGCTCCTTCTTCACCACAATGGACCGGTACAACGTCCGCATTACTGAAGACGCCGCACCGATCCGCCTGTCGATCTCACGATCCACTCTTCCCTCACTCGTGAACAAGACTCCTAGGTACTTGAACTCCTCCACAACCCGGAGATGGCACTCCACCCTTTTCCGGGCGAGAACCATGGACTCGGACTTGGAGGTGCTGATTCTCATTCCGGTCGCTTCACACTCGGCTGCGAACCGATCCAGCGAGAGCTGAAGATCCCGGTCAGATGAAGCCATCAGGACCACATCATCTGCAAAAAGCAGAGACCTAATCCTGCGGTTACCAAACCGGAACCCCTCAACGCCTTGACTGCGCCTAGAAATTCTGTCCATAAAAGTTATGAACAGAATGGGTGACAAAGGACAGCCTTGGCGGAGTCCAACCCTCACTGGAAATTTTAATCACCTATCATGATTAAAAATATTTTTCGAAAACCTGTAATTATAGTCTGCAAATGATGTGTTGTTGTTGAGAGTCGGTGCTGTTTAGAGCGAGGCACAGTAACCTTGTAATACTCTTACATATCAGTCGGTGGCAGCCGGTAACTAATTGCTTTGTAGATGTCGGAAACAGCGGGAGGCATCGTGAAGGTAAAAAGGTTTTGAATACTTTAAAGGGGAACATTATCACCAGACCTATGCAAGCGTCAATATATACCTTGATGTTGCAGAAAAAAAGACCATGTATTTTTTTAACCGATTTCTGAACTCTAAATGGGTGAATTTTGGTGAATTAAACGACTTTCTGTTTATCGGTCTTTTAGCGATGACGTCAGAACGTGACGTCACCGAGGTAACACACCCGCCATATTCATTTTCACATTACAAACACCGGGTCTCAGCTCTGTTATTTTCCGTTTTTTCGACTATTTTTTGGAACCTTGGAGACATCATGCCTCGTCAGTGTGTTGTCGGAAGGTGTAACAACACTAACAGGGAGGGATTCAAGTTGCACCACTGGCAAGAAATCTGCCGCCAGACCCCCATTGAATGTACCAAAGTGTCTTCACATTTGACCGGCGATGCTAAGACAGACATGGCACAGAGATGTATGGATAACCTGCAGATGCATTTGCAACGATTAAGTCAACAAAATCACAAAGGTGAGTTTTGTTGATATTGTTGACTTATGTGCTAATCAGACATATTTGGTCATGGCATGACTGCCAGCTAATCGATGCTAACATGCTAAGCTAATCGATGCTAACATGCTATTTACGCTAGCTCTATGTTCATTTGAAACTAGATACCCACATTTAATGCGAAACAAACACTTACCAATCGACAGATTTAAGTTGCTCCAGTGTCACAAAATGCGAAAGTCCTGATCGTTTGGTCCGCACATTTTACCGGCGATGCTAATAAGGCAGCCATGCTATGGGCCACTTCATTAGGTACACCCATGCTATGGCCGAATAGCGTTAATAGCTCTTTGCTCAATAGTTTCAATTTCTTCTTCAATTTTGTTTTCGCTATCTGCCTCCATACTCCGACCATCTGCTTCATTACATGCGTAATCTGTTGAATCGCTTAAGGCACTGAAATCCGAGTCTGAATCCGAGCTAATGTCGCTATATCTTGCTGTGGTAACCGCCATGTTGTTTGTATTGGCAGCCCTGTATGACGTCACAGGGAAATAGATAGTAGTTTCGAAGATAGCGAAAATAAGGCACTTTAAAGCTTTATTTAGGGATATTCCGGGACCGCTAACATTTTGAAAACAACTTAAAAAAATACAACAAGCCACTGGGAACTGATTTTTATTGTTTTTAAGCCTTTTGAAATTGTGATAATGTTCCCCTTTGACCCAAAATAAACAAAAGGTGAGTGCCCCTAAAAAAAAAAAGGCATTGAAGCTTAAGGAAGGCTATGCAGAACAAAACTAAAGCTGAACTGTCTACAAAGTAAACAAAAACACAAAGCTAAACAACAACAAAGACTGCGTCCACAATGTACATCTGAACATGACATGACAATCAACAATATCCCCACAAAGAAGGATAAAAACAACTGAAATATTCTTGATTGCTAAAACAAAGTAGATGCAGAAAATACCGCTCAAAGGAAGACATGAAACTGTTACTGGAAAATACCAAAAAAAGAGAAAAAACTACCAAAATAGGAGCGCAAGATAAGAACTTAAACACTATCCATCCATCCATTTTCTACCGCTTATTCCCTTTTGGGGTCGCGGGGGGCGCTGGCGCCTATCTCAGCTACAATCGGGCGGAAGGCGGGGTACACCCTGGACAAGTCGCCACCTCATCGCAGGGCCAACACAGATAGACAGACAACATTCACACTCACATTCACACACTAGGGCCAATTTAGTGTTGCCAATCAACCTATCCCCAGGTGCATGTCTTTGGAAGTGGGAGGAAGCCGGAGTACCCGGAGGGAACCCACGCATTCACGGGGAGAACATGCAAACTCCACACAGAAAGATCCCGAGCCTGGATTTGAACCCAGGACTGCAGGAGCTTCGTATTGTGAGGCAGACGCACTAACCCCTCTGCCACCGTGAAGCCCCAACTTAAACACTACACCCAGGAAAACAGCAACAAAGTAAAAATAGGTCAAAGCGTGATGCATACTTGCCAACCCTCCCGGATTTTCCGGGAGACTCCCGAAATTCAGCGCCTCTCCCGAAAACCCCCCAAGACAAATTTTCTCCCGAAATTCAGGCGGAGCTGGAGGTCACGCCCCCTCCAGCTCCATGCGGACCTGAGTGACGTGTCGACAGCCTGTTTTCACTACAGCTTTCCCACGATGTCTGTCCAATGTTGTACTTTCTCCTTGTGTTAACTTTGTTGAATCTCTTGAGGCAAAGTCTCACTGTTGTCATGAGAAGACGGTGGTCCGATGACATGTCCGCTCCTCATGTTACCCGTACATCCCGCCATGATCTCCTCTACTTGCGATTATTATCCGATCTAAGCGTTGAAATCTGCCATTAATATACATATATATATGTTTTTTTGTCCTGTCCAGCTTTTCAGGCAAATCATACAAGTGATGTAGATGCCCAGATTTACTTTACAAAAGAGAAGTTTACGTGGGATACTTCTCTTGTTGCCTTATTTGTATTTGACTTTATTAAATATATTTGACCTATCAATCATCAATCAATCAATGTTTATTTATATAGCCCCAAATCACAAATGTCTCAAAGGACTGCACAAATCATTACGACTACAACATCCTCGGAAGAACCCACAAAAGGGCAAGGAAAACTCACACCCAGTGGGCAGGGAGAATTCACATCCAGTGGGACGCCAGTGACAATGCTGACTATGAGAAACCTTGGAGAGGACCTCAGATGTGGGCAACCCCCCCCCTCTAGGGGACCGAAAGCAATGGATGTCGAGCGGGTCTAACATGATACTGTGAAAGTTCAATCCATAGTGGCTCCAAGACAGAAGTGAGAGTCCCGTCCACAGGAAACCATCTCAAGCGGATCAGCAGCGTAGAGATGTCCCCAACCGATACAGGCGAGCGGTCCATCCTATGGCTTTGGATCATGACCGAAAGGATAAGATCACGGGTGCAAGCGGCCGAAATGAGTTTCCTCCGCCGTGTGGTGGGTCTCTCCCTTAGAGATAGGGTGAGAAGCTCTGCCATCCGGGAGGAACTCAAAGTAAAGCCGCTGCTCCTCCACATCGAGAGGAGCCAGATGTGGTGGTTCGGGCATCTGGTCAGGATGCCACCCGAACGCCTCCCTAGGGAGGTGTTTAGGGCACGTCCAACCGGTAGGAGGCCACGGGGAAGACCCAGGACACGTTTGGAAGACTACGTCTCCCGGCTGGCCTGGGAACGCCTCGGGATCCCCCGGGAAGAGCTAGACGAAGTGGCTGGGGAGAGGGAAGTCTGGGTTTCCCTGCTTAGGCTGTTGCCCCCGCGACCCGACCTCGGATAAGCGGAAGATGATGGATGGATGGAAATATTATGGAAGTATTATCATTTGGTGCAGCCGGGCCAGAGCAGGAGGGGATAGAAAGACAAAAAAAAGGAAGACAGAAGGGGACATTGCTGGGACAAGAGGGGGATACGACAGAGAGACAACATTTTAGTCGACTTAAATTACAGTACATGTAGTCAATAAAATATGAAGTATGAAAGAAAAAATCATCGTTTTTAGGCTACCTGCAAAGCATTTCAATATTAAAATGCAGTCTCTACCTATTCAGTAGGCCATCACACGCGTTTTACATTATCCAATCGAAGCTCCATGTTGTCAATGATGTGTGTTTTATTGACTACTTATTTATTGACAATTTATTTATTTGAGCATTTCAGTTTAGTCTTAAAACTTATTTGTATACTCTAGCCTTTGAATAGACCCCCTTTTTAGACCAGTTGATCTGCCGTTTCTTTTCTTTTTTCTCCTATCAATCAATGTTTTATTTATATAGCCCCAAATCACAAATGTCTCAAAGGACTACACAAATCATTACGACTACAACATCCTCGGAAGAACCCACAAAAGGGCAAGGAAAACTCACACCCAGTGGGCAGGGAGAATTCACATCCAGTGGGACGCCAGTGACAATGCTGACTATGAGAAACCATGGAGAGGACCTTAGATGTGGGCAACCCCCCCCCCTCTAGGGGACCGAAAACAATGGATGTCGAGCGGGTCTAACATGATACTGTGAAAGTTCAATCCATAGTGGCTCCAAGACAGCAGTGAGAGTCCCGTCCACAGGAAACCATCTCAAGCGGATCAGCAGCGTAGAGATGTCCCCAACCGATACAGGCGAGCGGTCCATCCTGGGTCCCGACGAGCGGTCCATCCTGGGTCTCGACTCTGGACAGTCAGTACTTCATCCATGGTCATCGGACCGGACCCCCTCCACAAGGGAGGGGGGGACATAGGAGAAAGAAAACAAGCGGCAGATCAACTGGTCTAAAAAGGAGGTCTATTTAAAGGCTAGAGTATACAGATGAGTTTTATGTCCCCCCCTCCCTTGTGGAGGGGGTCCGGTCCGGTGGCCATGGATGAAGTACTGGCTGTCCAAAATCAGGACCCAGGATGGACCGCTCGTCCAGAGTCGGGACCCAAGATGAATCGCTTGCCTATGCATCGGTTGGGGACATCTCTGCGCTGCTGATCCGCCTCCGCTAGGGATGGTTCCCTGCTGGCTCCACTTTGGATGGGACTCTGGCTACTATATTGGATCCACTGTGGACTTGATTCTCACGGTTACGTTAGATCCACTACGGATTGGACTTTCAAAATATCATGTTAGATCCGCTCGACATCCATTGCTTTCGGTCCCCTGGGGGGTTGCCCACATATGTGGTCCTCTCCAAGGTTTCTCATAGTCATCATGGTCCACGTCCCACTGGGTTGAGTTTTTCCTTGCCCTCATGTGGGCCCTACACAGGAGGTCGTTCTGGTTTGTGCAGCCCTTTGAGGCACTTGTGATTTAGGGCTATACAAATGATAAATAATAAATAGGTTGTACTTGTATAGCGCTTTTCTACCTTCAAGGTACTCAAAGCGCTTTGACACTACTTCCACATTTACCCATTCACACACACATTCACACACTGATGGAGGGAGCTGCCATGCAAGGCGCCAACCAGCACCCATCAGGAGCAAGGGTGAAGTGTCTTGCTCAGGACACAACGGACGTGACTGTCATGATCCGTAGTCTGGATCATGTTTAGGTTAGTTATTTTCTGTTAGTTTGGACTCCCTTTGTTGTTTGTGTACCTTTTGTGAGTCAGTTTGGTCACCATGGTAACATATTAATTTCACCTGCTGAGGGTTCCAGACGCACACCTGTTTTTGTTAATTACTTCCTTATTTAAGCCTGCCTTGTCCCGTCAGTCGGTCTTGGTCCCTTGTTTGCGGTATGCAACTGTTTCGTTGGTAATTACTAGATTTCTTGTTACCTGATCCTGTGCTAGTGTTAGCATTAGCTTCTGTGCTTTCGCCACGCGTTTCTTTTCGTCTGTTTTTGTACCAGTGTTTTGTTATTAAATCATTCTTACCTTTACGTTGTTGTCCGGAGTGTCTATGTTTGCGTTGGAGGAACGATCCCGCATTAAAATGCGACCCGCACGTGACAGTGACGAGGTTGGTTCTAGGTGGGATTTGAACCAGTGACCCTCGGGTTGCGCACGGCCACTCTCCCACTGCGCCACGCCGTCAATAAACATTGATTGATCATTGATTGATTATCGTGGGCCATGCAAGCAACCTAATACTCAAATGAATTGCCCCTTGAGGGATTAATAGGGCCCAAAGGGAATAAGCGGTAGAAATGGATGGATGGATGGAATTAAATTAAATTTAGTGTACTCTCAACAAATAATATTATTAATAAGTCTATTATTTGGCTTCACGGTGGCAGAGGGGTTAGTGCGTCTGCCTCACAATACGAAGGTCCTGCAGTCCTGGGTTCAAATCCAGGCTCGGGATCTTTCTGTGTGGAGTTTGCATGTTCTCCCCGTGAATGCGTGGGTTCCCTCCGGGTACTCCGGCTTCCTCCCACTTCCAAAGACATGCACCTGGGGATAGGTTGATTGGCAACACTAAAATTGGCCCTAGTGTGTGAATGTGAGTGTGAATGTTGTCTGTCTATCAGTGTTGGCCCTGCAATGAGGTGGCGACTTGTCCAGGGTGTACCCCGCCTTCCGCCCGATTGTAGCTGAGATAGGCGCCAGCGCCCCCCGCGACCCCGAACGGGAATAAGCGGCAGAAAATGGATGGATGGATGGAAGTCTATTATTTCACACTGCCCTTAGTGTTGTTATTTTAACTGCTATTTTTAAACACTCCCCAAAATGTTTTCAGATGATGAATAATAATATAATATAATATAAATATTATAAATACTGTAAGAGGTAGTTCATCAACTCTGCATAAAGCAGAGTTGTCATCTGTTATGCAACTCTGGACTTTCTTAGCAATAAAAACAGCCGTAAACATACATGAAAATAATTATTGTGGAAATTTTACCTCGCTTCACTTGCATGTCATATTGCAGAAGGTAAGTTACACTATTGTAAAATATTGTATTGGGTTTTTTTCATACATTCCAACAGCCCTATCTCACAAAGACGGTAGTTCTGATTGGATCTCCTCTCTAACTCGACCATGCCTCATCTCTAATGCAGTTAACATAGCAGTCAATCAATCAATCAATGTTTATTTATATAGCCCCAAATCACAAATGTCTCAAAGGACTGCACAAATCATTACGACTACAACATCCTCGGAAGAACCCACAAAAGGGCAAGGAAAACTCACACCCAGTGGGCAGGGAGAATTCACATTCAGTGGGACGCCAGCGACAATGCTGACTATGAGAAACCTTGGAGAGGACCTCAGATGTGGGCAACCCCCCCCCTCTAGGGGACCGAAAGCAATGGATGTCGAGCGGGTCCAACATGATACTGTGAAAGTTCAATCCATAGTGGCTCCAAGACAGCAGCGAGAGTCCCGTCCACAGGAAACCATCTGAAGCGGATCAGCAGCGTAGAGGTGTCCCCAACCGATACAGGCGAGCGGTCCATCCTGGGTCCCGACGAGTGGTCCATCCTGGGTCTCGACTCTGGACAGTCAGTACTTCATCCATGGTCATCGGACCGGACCCCCTCCACAAGGGAGGGGGGGACATAGGAGAAAGAAAAGAAGCGGCAGATCAACTGGTCTAAAAAGGAGGTCTATTTAAAGGCTAGAGTATACAAATGAGTTTTAAGATGAGACTTAAATGCTTCTACTGAGGTAGCATCTCGAACTGTTACCGGGAGGGCATTCCAGAGTACTGGAGCCCGAACGGAAAACGCTCTATAGCCCGCAGACTTTTTTTGAGCTCTAGGAATCACTAACAAGCCGGAGTCTTTTGAACGCAGATTTCTTGCCGGGACATATGGTACAATACAATCGGCAAGATAGGCTGGAGCTAGACCGTGTAGTATTTTATACGTAAGTAATAAAACCTTAAAGTCACATCTTAAGTGCACAGGAAGCCAGTGCAGGTGAGCCAGTACAGGCGTAATATGATCAAACTTTCTTGTTCTTGTCAAAAGTCTAGCAGCCGCATTTTGTACCAACTGTAATCTTTTAATGCTAGACATGGGGAGACCCGAAAATAATACGTTACAGTAATCGAGACGAGACGTAACAAACGCATGGATAATGATCTCGGCGTCTTTAGTGGACAAAATGGAGCGAATTTTAGCGATATTACGGAGATGAAAGAAGGCCGTTTTAGTAACGCTTTTAATGTGTGACTCAAAGGAGAGAGTTGGGTCGAAGATAATACCCAGATTTTTTACAGAGTCACCTTGTTTTATTATTTGGTTGTCAAATGTTAAAGTTGTATTATTAAATAGAGGTCGGTGTCTAGCAGGACCGATAATCAGCATTTCCGTTTTTTTGGCATTAAGTTGCAAAAAGTTAGCGGACATCCATTGTTTAATTTCATTAAGACACGCTTCCAACTGACTACAGTCCGGCGTGTTGGTCAGCTTTAGGGGCATGTAAAGTTGGGTGTCATCAGCATAACAGTGAAAGCTAATACCGTATTTGCGTATGACGTCACCTAGCGGCAGCATGTAGATGCTGAAGAGTACAGGGCCAAGGACCGAACCCTGGGGAACTCCACACGTTACCTTAACATAGTCCGAGGTCACACTGTTATAGGAGACGCACTGCATCCTATCAGTAAGATAAGAGTTAAACCATGACAGGGCTGAGTCTGACAGACCAATTCGTATTTTGATACGCTCTAATAAAATATTATGATCGACGGTATCGAAAGCAGCGCTAAGATCGAGGAGCAGCAACATAGATGACGCATCAGAGTCCATCGTTAGCAATAGATCATTAGTCAGTTTTGCGAGGGCTGTCTCAGTCGAGTGATTTGCCCTGAAACCGGATTGAAAGGTTTCACATAGATTGTTAAACGCTAAGTGCTCATTTAGCTGCTCCGCAACAATTTTTTCGAGGATTTTCGAAATAAAGGGAAGGTGAGACACCGGTCGGTAGTTTACCATGAGGTCAGGATCGAGGTTAGGTCTTTTAAGGAGAGGATGAATAACCGCTTTTTTGAATGCAACGGGAACAGTGCCCGAGGAAAGTGATAAGTTTATAATATTTAGCACTGATGGACCTAATAATACAAAAAGCTCCTTGATAAGTTTCCCAGGAAGTGGGTCAAGTAAACATGTTGTTTGTTTCATTCCATTTACACGTTGTAACAATCCTTCTAATGTTATTTCATCAAAACGAGAGAAACTATTTTGGATATTTGCAGTATCCGCCGTATATACAATCGTATCTGTGTTACTATAACCCCGTTGTAGCTGGGACGCATTGTCTTTAATCTCCTTTCTAATAAGTTCAATTTTCTTATTAAAGAACTTCATAAAGTCATCTGCCGAATGGGTGGAGCTACTGGAAGGAGTCCCTTGTTGGGTTAGCGATGCTACAGTACTAAACAAAAATTTTGGATCGTTTTTATTAATGCGGATGAGATTTGAGTAATAATTAGTTTTAGCTAAGGTAAGCATGCGTTTATAAGTTATTAAACTATCACTCCATGCTTGATGGTGCACCTCAAGTTTAGTCGTGCGCCATTTGCGTTCCAGCTTTCTACATAATAATTTCTGAGCTCTAGTTTCTTCAGTAAACCATGGCGTACGCCTTTTTGGAGCCTTTTTTAACTTCAGCGGTGCTATACTATCAATGGTTTCGCGCAGGGCGTTGTTAAAGTTGTTAGTGAGGTTATCAATAGAGCCCACATACTTTGGGAACGGTGCCATTACCGAGGGCAGTAGGTCCGCAAGAGTCGTCGTTGTGGCAGCATTAATGTTGCGGCTGCTATAGCAGTTATTATTCTTATTAGCTTGCCGAACATGAGTCTGAACTTCGAATTTTATAAGGTAATGATCGGACATTACTTTAGTATACGGGAGTATCATAACTTTGGAGACGGTGATACCTCTGACAAGCACTAGGTCTATCGTATTGCCGCTGCGATGCGTCGGTTCATTTATTATTTGTGTAAGACCACAGCTATCAATTATAGTCTGGAGCGCCACGCACGGTGGGTCCAATGGGGTATTCATATGGATATTAAAGTCCCCCATTATAATTATATTATCGGCGTGCGTCACTAGATCAGCAACAAACTCTGAGAATTCACTAATAAAGTCCGAATAGGGCCCTGGGGGGCGGTAGATAACGGCCAGGCACAGAGGCAGAGGTGTGGCAGACTTCATAGAAAGCACCTCAAACGATTTATATTTATTATTTAAGTTAGGACTAAAGTTAAAGTTTTCGTTGTATATTAGTGCGACACCCCCTCCCCTTTTGAGGTGACGGGCAATATGCGCATTCGTATAGTTAGGAGGGGATGCCTCATTTATCGCAAAAAAGTCGTCTGGTTTAAGCCAGGTTTCGCTAAGACCGATGACGTTAAGGTTGTTGTCTCTAATGACCTCATTGACTAATAACGCTTTGGGAGACAAAGATCTGATGTTTAGAAAGCCCATATTATAGGTAGTGGGCTGTTTTAAGGAGTTGTTGATTAAATTATCCGTCGTAGCAATATTAATAATGTTACGTTTATTATGCGCAGTGTACTTAAAATAATTACGACCATATCTAGGAATTGATATGACGGGAATTTTCAGATTGTCTACTTGGCGCTGCGATAAACTGAACGCATCATAATTTGCCACCTCAGTAGAGTGCATGTCTAACTCTGACGTAGTCATAGACACAGTAGAAAAAACATTTTGTGAGTTGTGTATTATTCTACGAAAATTGCTATGTGTACAGGGATCATCCAGCCTGGCGCTGGCTAGTTCTAACTTAACTGACTCCATACCCAGGCTAGCAGGCTCTGTAATTGCCTGTGACCGGGCTTGCTCTAGTGCAGTTAGTCAAATGTGGCTCAATGCGAAGTCTATGTTCCGAGACAAGAGGATAGCGCCTTCCTGGTTAGGGTGAAGGCCGTCTCTCCTCAGCAAGCCAGGTTTGCCCCAGAAAGAGGGCCAATTATCAATAAACGTAAATCCCTGTTGTCTGCAGAAGCTATCCAGCCACTTGTTAAGAGAGACTAATCTGCTATATCTCTCATCATTGCCTCTCCCAGGCAGGGGGCCAGAGACAATTACTCGATGCCTGGACATCTTTCTGGCGAGATTACAAGCCCTGGCTATGTTTCTCTTTGTAATCTCTGATTGTCTCATCCTAACGTCATTGGAGCCAACGTGTATTACTATATTCGCATAACTAGTGGTGCGGTTAGCCTGCCGTACGTGTTTACTAGACCTGTTGCGAGTTAGCTCCCTAAGATTAGCTTCAATGTCAGGTGCTCTGCCCCCGGGAATACACTTAATTGTGGCTGGTTTGCTAAGCTTTATGTTTCGGGTGATGGAGTCCCCTATGACTAAAGTGTGGTGCCCGGTAGACTGGGGTGTAGGACTAGCTAAAGGGCTAAATCTATTATGCGTCTCAACCGGTACACCGTAGCTTGTAGGCCGATTAGGGCTGCTACAAGCTGGGCTAGTTAGCTCGCTACAGCTAACGCTAGCAGATGTGTCCGCAACATCTAAAGTTACGAAATTACACTGCTCTAACTGGCGGACACGGCTCTCTAGCAAAGCCAACCTATCCATGAGTAAAGTGCACGAAGCGCAGGAAGCCATACTCACAGAAACTTTCCGTCGCCGAGTGGGGTGCCAGCTGTCTTCGGGAAGTGATGGTCACGGTGGCGGGGGAGAAGCTTCCTTCAGACCGGCGCTGCCTTTCTCCGCTAGCAGTGATTGGATACAAAATTAGATTTAATCTCTGACAACATTTTCATCTCATTTTAGTTGACGAAGCGGTCTGTTGTTTCCGTCATTGTTTTTTTTTTAGTCAACGTGCATTTGCTTTGATTAGTTGTCATCTCGTTCTTTTTCGGCGAAAAAGTTAATCCGGGATAAAAACGTTGCAAGATCGCTACATAGTCATCTGCCAATGGATGCCACTAAACAAACTGAAGCGCCGTCTTTAAAGTGTCTGGCACATATCATCTTATGGTTTTTGAGCTGGAGTCGACAACAGTGAGGTCCTTAATTGGGGTCAGCGTCAAATCTTCTGGTGCACCGTTAACATCACACCTTCATTCAACTCCATCCAGCTGTATAATCACTCGCCATACAGCAATAGATGATATCTGTATATTACCTGACCGCTTCTTCGTTAGTTTATAATTTTAATTTTCTGCTGGATCTACTCCCTATTTTATGCTGCCCTTTTTTTTTTATTTAATTTGTTATGTTTTTGCTGCAGCTGTTACATATACAGTGGGGCAAAAAAGTATTTAGTCAGCCAGCGATTGTGCAAGTTCTCCCACTTAAAATGATGACAGAGGTCTGTAATTTTCATCATAGGTACACTTCAACTGTGAGAAACAGAATGTGAAAAATATATCCAGGAATTCACATTGTAGGAATTTTTAAGAATTTATTTGTAAATTATGGTGGAAAATAAGTATTTGGTCAACCATTCAAAGCTCCTACTGATTGAAGGAGGTTTTGGCTCAAAATCTCACGATACATGGCCCCATTCATTCTTTCCTTAACACGGATCTATCGTCCTCTCCCCTTAGGAGAAAAATAGCCCCAAAGCATGATGTTTCCACCCCCATGCTTCACAGTAGGTATGGTGTTCTTGGGATGCAACTCAGTATTCTTCTTCCTCCAAACACAACAAGTTGAGTTTATACCAAAATGGATACATGGATGATACAGCAGAGGATTGGGAGAATGTCATGTGGTCAGATGAAACCAAAATGGAGCTTTTTGGTATAAACTCAACTCGGTGGCTGACATATTGTATATATTATATAAAAATATAATATATCGGTATATTTTATATACTTTGTATATAATATGTAAATATTACATATATGTTATATTTTATATTGGTACTATGGTACATTTTAAGTCAACTTAATACCTGAATTATCCTTTCCAGCCTTTGAAACTGGGCTACTGTGTGGAACATTTTCCAACTTCCAGGATGTTTGATTAAATTTAGATTACCGTATTTCCTTGGATTGCCGCATTTCTGTATGTTCCTTTTAGCACTTGAAAATGTCCATTAGATGGGAGAGGACAGGGGGGTCTGGGGGAAGCTGAGAACAGGTAAACGATATACTTAATTTGACATGGAGCCCGAGAGAGCTGACTACACTGTTTGTCACACAGGATTGATGACAACTTTGTATAAAGGTAAATAAATAAATAATAGTAATCCCTGAAATGTGACAGCCATAATGTGTAATCCGATAAAAAAAAAGAAAATGTGGTCTGAGGCTTTGGATAGTTTAATTTACCGTGGAATGTGCCTCTGGTAAATAAATAAGTGTCGCCATTGCATGTGCTTCTGCAAACTAACTTTTTACTTGTGTTGAGTTAACATCTAACAATATATCCTTTAAAGCCTGCCAAAGGCAAGTTTGCTAACCTATCAAGCATACATTTAGTACAACATCAATTCCCTTGCATTCTGCCTTCTCAAAAGCGGACACACTGCAAGCATGCATGACATTTGCTGTGCAAGTTTTTTCACAGGCAAGGTTACAGTATTGTATTTTAAACAGGGCATATATTCTACCAATGCTAGTGTTTTGGAGAATGTCTAATAAACCTCTTGGTAGAAGTTTTGTTCTAGCTCTAGAATTAGAACAACTGTTACAGGTCCCCCCGATAGAACAGTATAAACAAGGAGCACCCATTTAGTTGGTCTTCCTTGGATAAATTACAAACACAATCAGCACGATCAGCACTATCAATCTTGGACAGCAACAGAATGCAAACTTTGCATTGGGCATTTTATCCATTGCTTCCTCCAGCTTATTCCAATACAGTCACAGACAGAATGCATTTAGGTAAAGACATGCAGCATCAAATGTCACATAGTAGAATGGTGTCATTTAAATATTGGGGCGGCATAGCTCGGTTGGTAGAGTGGCCGTGTCAGCAACTTGAGGGTTGCAGGTTCGATTCCCGCTTGTACCATCCTAGTTACTGCCGTTGTGTCCTTGGGCAAGACACTTTACCCACCTGCTCCCAGTGCCACCCACACTGCTTTAAATCTAACTTAGATATTGCGTGTCACTATGTAAAGCGCTTTGAGTCACTTGAGAAAAGCGCTATATAAATATAATTCACAGTACTTTACAAAGTCGGATTCACCATGCATCTCACCTGTTAGTACAAGTGCCGATAGAGATATCAGTCAGTCATCATCTCAGTGACAGCAGACATTGTAAGTCACTGTCTCATGTTCTTATTTAAAACGTTTAGCCAAAGTGCTCCATGATAACGCTCCAAGGCCCTCACGAGGCACCCCTCTTTGAATCTCTACCTTAACATGGTGGAGGAGTTTGAGAACCCAAATAATCCAAGGAGCTCAATAGTCGGGGGCTCCATGCCCCTGGTCGGGTTTCCCAAGGCAAACTAGTCCGAGGTGATGGGTGGGACACAAAAGCGGTTCAAAAGACTCTTATGAAAAAAAGAAAGTCGAGGAAAAAAAAGTTCTATTTTGGTTTCATCTGACCACATGACATTCTCCCAATCCTCTGCTGTATCATCCATGTATCAATCAATCAATGTTTACTTATATAGCCCTAAATCACTAGTGTCTCAAAGGGCTGCACAAACCACTACGACATCCTCGGTAGGCCCACATAAGGGCAAGGAAAACTCACACCCAGTGGGACATCGGTGACAATGATCCATCCATCCATCCATCATCTTCCGCTTATCCGAGGTCGGGTCGCGGGGGCAGCAGCCTAAGCAGGGAAGCCCAGACTTCCCTATCTCCAGCCACTTCGTCTAGCTCTTCCCGGGGGATCCCGAGGCGTTCCCAGGCCAGCCGGGAGACATAGTCTTTCCAACGTGTCCTGGGTCTTCCCCGTGGCCTCCTACCAGCTGGACGTGTCCTAAACACATCCCTAGGGAGGCGTTCGGGTGGCATCCTGACCAGATGCCCGAACCACCTCATCTGGCTCCTCTCGATGTGGAGGAGCAGCGGCTTTACGTTGAGCTCCTCCCGGATGGCAGAGCTTCTCACCCTATCTCTAAGGGAGAGCCCCGCCACCCGGCGGAGGAAACTCATTTCTGCCGCTTGTACCCGTGATCTTATCCTTTCGGTCATGACCCAAAGCTCATGACCATAGGTGAGGATGGGAACGTAGATCGACCAGTAAATTGAGAGCTTTGCCTTCCGGCTCAGCTCCTTCTTCACCACAACGGATCGATACAACGTCCGCATTACTGAAGACGCCGCACCGATCCGCCTGTCGATCTCACGATCCACTCTTCCCCCACTCGTGAACAAGACTCCTAGGTACTTGAACTCCTCCACTTGGGGCAGGGTCTCCTCCCCAACCCGGAGATGGCACTCCACCTTTTTCCGGGCCGGGGTGACAATGATGACTATGAGAACATGTTACTGTGAAAGATCAATCCATAATGGATCCAACACAGTCGCGAGAGTCCAGTCCAAAGCGGATCCAACACAGCAGCGAGAGTCCCGTTCACAGCGGAGCCAGCAGGAAACCATCCCAAGCGGAGGCTGATCAGCAGCGCAGAGATGTCCCAGCCGATACACAGGCAAGCAGTACATGGCCACCGGATCGGACCGGACTCCCTCCACAAAGGAGAGTGGGACATAGAAGAAAAAGAAAAGAAACGGCAGATCAACTGGTCTAAAAAGGGAGTCTATTTAAAGGCTAGAGTATACAAATGAGTTTTAAGGTGAGACTTAAATGCTTCTACTGAGGTGGCATCTCGAACTGTTACCGGGAGGGCATTCCAGAGTACTGGAGCCCGAAATGAAAAAGCTCTACAGCCCGCAGACTTTTTTTTTTTTATACCAAAATGTATCCATTTTGGTATAAACTCAACTCGTCGTGTTTGGAGGAAGAAGAATACTGAGTTGCATCCCAAGAACACCAGACCTACTGTGAAGCATGGGGGTGGAAACATCATGCTTTGGGGCTGTTTTTATGCTAAGGGGACAGGACGATTGATCCGTGTTAAGGATAGAATGAATGGGGCCATGTATCGTGACATTTTGAGCCAAAACCTCCTTCCATCAGTGAGAGCTTTGAATGTTTGACCAAATACTTATTTTCCACCATAATTTACAAATAAATTCTTTAAAATTCATACATTGTGAATTCCTGGATTTTTTTTTTCACATTCTGTCTCTCACAGTTGAAGTGTACCTATTAGAGATGCGCGATTTGCGGTCTCATCCAGGATTTGTCACGGATACAAAGGATACTGGGTATTTGTTGTGTTGCGTTTATTTTGTGATACTGTGAGGATGTTCTCCCGAAATGTGTTTGTCATTCTTGTTTGGTGTGGCTTCACAGCGTGGGGCATATTAGTAAGTGTTAAAGTTGTTTATATCACAACCATCAGTGTACTCTGTATCACCCAGTATGCCTTTCAATCTTGTACGTGTGTTTGCGGAGGCTGTATGCAACATGTTACCGGACTAACAATCGGTTTGTACATGTTGTTGTAGGTGTCAAAGGCGATGGCTTCACAGCACGCCCTTATTCTTGTCATCAGGATGAACACCATTGGATATGCGCGAGAACGTTAGCGGCTCCCTTTGTGTTAATTACTCTGTGAAACGGGTTTAAATAGCTCTGTGAGTGGTAAAGGTGGCCGACCTCTGATGTATTTCAGCGGGGGGGCGGTTGTGGTTCTGATAAAATGTTGGTTCAGGTGGACGGCGGGTGGATGACGACTTTGGTGATGCGGTTGCGGATGATATATTGCCTATGATAAAAATTACAGACCCCTGTCATCATTTCAAGTGGGAGAACTTGCACAATCGGTGGCTGACTAAATACTTTTTTGCCCCACTATATGTCGACTAGTAACTGTGTGGCCAAATCAGTCATTTAAATTGTTACTCTTTAAACATGTTACTTGTTTGTAAACGGTTTCCCTGTGCTGGTGCTGAGACCATTTTGCTTATTTTCCGTGTGTCTTCATGCTGCTGGTTACAGGTATGTGACAAGTGCCTGCTTTTTGTAGTGCTACCTAACACAGCTGTTATTATGATGAACATATTTTTGTAGAGGAATTTCACTTAATCATAAGCTGTCCACCTCTGGCGCGTTGGTGTTGAGGTGCGGGATATATCGGGTTTGTCCTGTCCGCTCCCGTGGCCGTCTGCAGGTACGCAACCATTATATATTTTTTGTATGAATAACTTTCCATCCGTCCCTTTTTTACCGCTTGTCCCTTTCAGTGTCACGGGGGGTGTTGGAGCCTATCTCAGCTGCATTTGGGCGGAAGGCGGAGTACACCCTGGGACAAGTCGCCACCTTATCGCAGTGCCAACACAGGTAGATAGACAACATGCACACTCACATTTACACGCTAGGGCCAATTTAGTGTTGCCTATCAACCTATCCCCAGGTGCATGTCTTTGGAGGTGGGGGGAAGCCGGAGTACCCGGAGGGAACCCACGCAATCACGGGGAGAACATGCAAACTCCACACAGAAAGATTCCCAACCCAGGACCTTTGTATTGTGAGGCACACTCACTAACCCCTGTGCTAATGTAAACATTTTATTATTTCGTCACCTGTCGGTGCCTATCTTCCCCTTTTCTGGGATGCTACCTAAAGGACCGCTGCTACATACCCTTCACCTACCGAAGTGTTGCTTTGTCTAACTTGTATTCTGCCCTGTTTAAAAGATGGCGTCATCAATATGCCGGAGCTTCGTCGGCTGGCTGCCCACCTTTATACGGTGCCACATTTCAACTTGTCTTTATGCCCTTTTAACCCACCTGTGTGGTATGTCATTTGAGTTAATTTTAACACTTTGTAATTGTCATGCCTGTTAATCTGGTTTTATGTTTGATCATTTTCTGTTTTGTTTTCTGGACTGTAGTCACGCTTTGCACTTCCTGGTTTTGTTTGTTTCTATAGTAACTCATTAGTGCCCACCGTGTCACGTCCCGTCCCTAAGCTCTCACACCAGAGCCAGTGTTTAAGGATTTTACTTTCTGTCCATCAGTCGGGGATTTTTGCATGTGCTTGCCTTCATGCCTTCACGCACCCCCGATCACCTGCTACGCACCTTGCTATCCATGCCCCTTGTTTCGGTCACAGTAAGTGTTTTTGTTTTAATTTTTCATAGTTCTGCCAAAGTGCAAGTTTAAGTTTATAGTTCATTGTCTTTCATGCCACCGAGCAGTTGTTTTGTTTTCCTGTTTTCTATTTATGTAGCCAAGTTTTTGTACCTCCTTGTGAGCGCCCTTCAATCAATCAATCAATCAATGTTTATTTATATAGCCCCAAATCACAATTGTCTCAAAGGACTGCACAAATCATTACGACTACAACATCCTCGGAAGAACCCACAAAAGGGCAAGGAAAACTCACACCCAGTGGGCAGGGAGAATTCACATCCAGTGGGACGCCAGTGACAATGCTGACTATGAGAAACCTTGGAGAGGACCTCAGATGTGGGCAACCCCCCCTCTCTAGGGGACCGAAAGCAATGGATGTCGAGCGGGTCTAACATGATACTGTGAAAGTTCAATCCATAGTGGCTCCAACACAGCCGCGGGAGTTCAGTTCAAGCGGATCCAAGACAGCAGTGAGAGTCCCGTCCACAGGAAACCATCTCAAGCGGATCAGCAGCGTAGAGACGTCCCCAACCGATACAGGCGAGCGGTCCATCCTGGGTCTCGACTCTGGACAGCCAGTACTTCATCCATGGTCCTCGGACCGGACCCCCTCCACAAGGGAGGGGGGGGACATAGGAGAAAGAAAAGAAGCGGCAGATCAACTGGTCTAAAAAGGAGGTCTATTTAAAGGCTAGAGTATACAGATGAGTTTTAAGGTGAGACTTAACTGCTTCTACTGAGGTAGCATCTCGAACTGTTACCGGGAGGGCATTCCAGAGTACTGGAGCCCGAACGGAAAACGCTCTATAGCCCGCAGACTTTTTTTGGGCTCTAGGAATCACTAATAAGCCGGAGTCTTTTGAACGCAGATTACTTGCCGGGACATATGGTACAATACAAACGGCAAGATTGGCTGGAGCTAGACCGTGTAGTATTTTATACGTAAGTAGTAAAACCTTAAAGTGCACAGGAAGCCAGTGCAGGTGAGCCAGTACAGTTTGTTTGGTTTCGTATTTAGTATTCAAATAAACAACCATGTACTTACACTCTCGTCTGGCTCGTGCCAATCATCCTTTGCATCGAAGAAGCAAAAACAATCATTGTCCAGGTGTGACAGTAATGAGCATGTCACTCACCAATCACGACAGAATACCACAATGCGTAATTGCATTAAGCATTATTGTAATCGGACGGCCCAGTTCTAATCATATTGTGCATGCAAGCAGACTTTTGCAATTCCTGAATCCAACACATTATGAAGCTTCTATTCACTTTTTCTATGAACCCAACCTCTTTTCCTCCCAGCCCATTCATTTGTTCATCATGTGTGGAATTGTCATTCCTCACTGTCTTAAAGGCCTACTGAAATAAGATTTTCTTATTTAAACGAGGATAGCAGGTCCATTCTATGTGTCATACTTGATCATTTCGCGATATTGCCATATTTTTGCTGAAAGGATTTAGTAGAGAACATCCACGATAAAGTTCGCAACTGGAGAAAAGCCCTGCCTTTACCGGAAGTCGCAGAAGATGACGTCACATATTGATGGTTCCGCATATATTCAAATTGATTTTAATGGGAGCCTCCAACAATAACAGCTATTCGGACCGAGAAAACGACAATTCCCCATTAATTTGAGCGAGGATGAAAGATTTGTGTTTGAGGATATTGATAGCGAAGAAAAAAAAAACGCGATTGTAATCGCGTTGCATTGAAACTGATTCATATGTTTTTAGAGACATTTACTAGGATAATTCAGGGAAATCCCTTATCTTTCTATTATGTTGATAGTGTTTTAGTGAGTTTAACAGTACCTGATAGTCGGAAGTGTAGTGTCTCGGGGAAGTCGACGGCAGCTGTTCGGGAGGCGCAAGCTCAGCTGATATCCAGTAAGTGGCGACTTTTTAACCACAATTTTCTCACCGAAACCTGCTGGTTGACATTCGGTCGGGATCCATGTCCGCTGTGATCCATAGTAAAGATAGATAGATAGATAGATAGTTCTTTATTTATTCCGTCAGGAGAGTTCCTTCAGGAAAATTACAATTTTCAGCACAATCGTCATCCGCACCTCCTCCAGTCCCTCCAAACTCTGCAGTCCTGTCCCCTCATCCGCATCTCCGCCAGTCCCTCCAAACCGACTCCGGTGTGGCAGACACCCAGCAGCTGGTCTCCATGGCCAAAAGGCTCCCGGGAGGCAGATCCAGAAGTCCACAAAAAAAAAAAAAGCACCACAGAGGTCACGAAAGTGGCACCCCTTGTCACACAGTCCCAAAGGGTCCCGGACCAAAAGGCAAAAAAATATAATAAGACATGAAAACAAGAGGTTTCAACTCCGTGAATTTTAAACAAGGAATCGCCGTGTGTTTGTGTGACTAAAGGCTAAAGCTTCCCAACTCCATTGTTGTACTTTGACTTCTCCAATATTAATTAAACAAATTGCAAAAGATTCAGCAACACAGATCTCCAAAATACTGTGTAATTATGCTGTTAAAGCCGACGACTTTTAGCTGTGTGTGTGTGCAGAGCTCATATTCATAACAACCCGTGACGTCACGCGTACACGTCATCATCACGCGACGTTTTCAAGAAAAAAGTCCCGGGAAATTGACAATTGTAATTTAGTAAACTAAAAAGGCCGTATTGGCATGTGTTGCAATGTTAATATTTCATCATTGATATATAAACTATCAGACTGCGTGGTCGGTAGTAGTGGCTTTCAGTAGGCCTTTAATGCGTTTTGACAATTGTTTCGTGTCCTTGCTCTGTCTATCTAACATCTTTGGATATTACCTAATTATGGACTATTTTCCACATTTCCCCGTATTGAAGTAGCCCTTGTATGCTCTGTTGTTTACATTGAACCGTGACTGAGGAGAGTGTTGCCTGTTCTATCGTACAGTGCATCGCTTTGCTTGCTCGCCGTTGCTTTCACTCGCCCTAATAAATAGCCAGTTCTCTAGCTGAGCTATAAAGGCATCTCTGACCACTTTATTATAGTCCATGATTGCAGTAACAGTAACGTGCCATGTATCTTTCGAAGTAGCGTTAACAGCGTTCTAACTTTGAAAGAGTAGTGCGGATAAATACCATAAATAAATTGTAACATTGTTTTTCCAAACACTGCTTGCTGCTGACCTAATATGGGAAAATAACAGTACAGTAACATCAATACATCTCTTTCATTTGCACAACTAGGATTCAACGACCAAGTAAAATGCAAACACATACACTATATCAGTGGTTCTCAACCTTTTTTCAGTGATGTACCCCCTGTGAACATTTTTTTTATTTCAAGTACCCCCTAATCAGAGCAAAGCATTTTTGGTTGAAAAAAAGAGATAAAGAAGTAAAATACAGCACTATGTCATCAGTTTCTGATTCATTAAATTGTATAACAGTGCAAAATATTGCTCATTTGTAGTGGTCTTTCTTGAACTATTTGGAAAAAAAGATATAAAAACAACTAAAAACGTGTTGGAAAAAAAAACCAAGTGATTCATCCATCCATTTTCTACCGCTTATTCCCTTTTGGGGTCGCGGGGGGCGCTGGCGCCTATCTCAGCTACAATCGGGCGGAAGGCGGGGTACACCCTGGACAAGTCGCCACCTCATCGCAAGGCCAACACAGATAGACAGACAACATTCACACTCACATTCACACACTAGGGCCAATTTAGTGTTGCCAATCAACCTATCCCCAGGTGCATGTCTTTGGAAGTGGGAGGAAGCCGGAGTACCCGGAGGGAACTCACGCATTCACGGGGAGAACATGCAAACTCCACACAGAAAGATCCCGAGCCTGGATTTGAACCCAGGACTGCAGGAACTTCGTATTGTGAGGCAGACGCACTAACCCCTCTTCCACCGTGAAGCCCCCAAGTGATTCAATTATAGATAAATATTTCTACACATAAAATTATTTATCAACTTAAAGTGCCCTCTTTGGGGATTGTAATAGAGACCCATCTGGATTCATCAACTTCATTCTAAACATTTCTTCACAAAAAAATAAATCTTTAACATCAATATTTATGGAACATGTCCACAAAAAATCTAGCTGTCAACACTGAATATTGCATTGTTGCATTTTTTTTTCACAGTTTCTTACAGTCATATTTTGTTGAAGTATTATTCAATGAATATATTTATAAAGGATTTTTGAATTGTTGCTATTTTTAGAGTATTTAAAAATAATCTCACGTACTCCTTGGGATACCTTCAAGTACCCCCAGGGGTACACGTACCCCCATTTGAGAACCACTGCAGTAATTGACAAAAGTATTTGGTATTCAGGTTTTCTAATCACTTGCAAAAATCAAGCACTTAGGCATGGAGACTGTTCTACAAATATTTGTGTAAGAATGGGCCGCTTTCAGGAACTCAGTGATTTCCTGTGTGGACCTGTCATAGGATGCCACCTGTTCAACAAATCCAGTTGTGGAAATGTCCTCGCTCCTAAATATTCCAAAGTCATTTTTCAGCTTTACTATAAGAAAATGGAAGAGTTTGGGAACAACAATAACTCAGCCACGAAGCGGTAGGCCATGTAAACTGACAGAGAGGAGTCAGCGGATGCTGAAGCGCACAGTGCAAAGAGGTCGCTGACTTTCTACACAATCAGTTGCTACAGAGCTCCAAACGTCATGCGACCTTCCAATTAGCCCACGTACAGTACGCAGAGAGCTTCATGGAATGGGTTTCCATGGCCGATCAGCTGCATCCAAGCCGTACATCACCAAGTCCAATGGAAAGCGTCGGATGCAGTGGTGTAAAGCACGTGGAAAGTGGATTTGAGAGCAGCAGAGACGCGTTTTCTGGAGTGATTTCCATAATCTGATGAACGAGTCTGGGTTTGGAGTTTGCCAGGAGAACGGTACATTTCGCACTGCATTGCGCTGAGTGTGAAATTTGGTGGAGATTGATTGATTGATTGATACTTTTATTAGTAGATTGCACAGTACAGTACATATTCCGTACAATTGACCACTAAATGGTAACACCCCAATAAGTTTTTCAACTTGTTTAAGTCGGGGTCCACTTTAATCAATTCATGGTATTAGAAGGAATTAGGGTTTGGGGTTGTTTTTCAGGAGTTGGGTTTGGCCCCTTAGTTCCAGTGAAATTAACTTTGAATGTTCCAGGATACCAAAACATGTTGGACAATTCCGAGCTCCCAACCTTGTGGGAACATTTTGGAGCGGGCCTCTTCCACTTCCAACATGACTGTGCACAAGTGCACAAAACAAGGTCCATAAAGACATGGATGACTAAGTCTGCTGTGGATGAACTTGACTGACCTGCACAGATTCCGGAACCGAATCCGATACAACACCTTTGGGACGAATTAGAACTGATGAAATCGTGTGTGTGTGTGTCTGCTATTTTGCAAACATTTATCCACATTGATTTGTTCATTTCTCAAGGGCCCTGTTACTTTTGGGCTGTGAAATAAAGTGTTTGAATATAGTGGTACTCAAGTCTTGCAGAAAATAGCAAAACAAGGCTGTTATTTGTATGTTTTTTTTAATCCAAAACATACTCAAAGCTCGATACAATATATAAGAGGACACAAAGTACTGCATACACTGCAAATGCTACTCTCTTATCCTTGATATTTGTGTAATGTTTTTGTTTTTGGATTATTTCTGTATCTTTTTTGAAAAACTAACCATCCATCCATCCATCTATTTACATGCCACTTGTCCTCCTTGTGGTCAAGTGTCCCTCAGCTGGCGGCTTTACAGCTGAAGTAACTGATCGCCAATGAATTGCAGAACGTGGGGACGGCGTGGCGCAGTGGAAGAGTGGCCGTGCGCAACCCGAGGGTCACTGGTTCAAATCCCACCTAGAACCAACCTCGTCACGTCCGTTGTGTCCTGAGCAAGACACTTCACCCTTGCTCCTGATGGGTGCTGGTTGGCGCCTTGCATGGCAGCTCCCTCCATCAGTGTGTGAATGTGTGTGTGAATGGGTAAATGTGGAAGTAGTGTCAAAGCGCTTTGAGTACCTTGAAGGTAGAAAAGCGCTATACAAGTACAACCCATTTATCATTTATTTAACACTTGTTGACAAACCACCAGTCACCTTCACATTCATGCCAATGTGTGATGCTTAATTGTTTAGTTTTTTTTTAATCAAATCCCTTATTTTCATGTTCACATAACAATATCAAATGCAATGTCCAATATGAATGGGTCGGTGAAGTGCGTACTCAACATGACGACACATGTGTTGCAGTTTGTTCAAAGGTTTTTGTGTAGCTCTGGCATATTTGTGGCCATTTTAAAGGGGAACATTATCACCAGATCTATGTAAGCGTCGATATATACCTTGATGGTGCAGAAAAAAGACCATATGTTTTTTTAACCGATTTCAAAACTCTAAAAGGGTGAATTTGGCGATTTAAACGCCTTTCAATTGTTCGCCTGTCCGAGCAATGACCTTTCACCCGTGACGTCACATCGTGAAGCGACCCACCATTTTCTCAAACACATTACACACACCAAGTCAAATCAGCTCTGTTATTTTCCGTTTTTTCGACTGTTTTCCGTACCTTGGAGACATCATGCCTCGTCGGTGTGTTGTCAACACGAACAGAGACGGTTTCAAGTTGCACCAGTGGTCAAAAGATGCGAAAGTCCCTCGTTTGTTCTGCACACTGTACCGACGACAGCTATGCTACGACAGAGATGGCAAGAATGTGTGGATATCCTGCGACACTCAAAGCAGATGCATTCCCAACGATAAAGTCAACGAAATCACAAAGGTGAGTTTTGTTGATGTTATTGACTTGTGTGCTAATCAGACATATTTGGTCACGGCATGACTGCAAGCTAATTGATGCTAAGATACTATTTAGGCTAGCTGTATGTACATATTGCATCATTATGCCTCATTTGTAGCTATATTAGCATCCAGCCTTTCCCTCCACCCACATTTAATGCCAAACAAACACATACCAATCGTTGGTTAGAAGGCGATCGCCGAATTCGTCCACGCTTCCTCCAGTGCCACTGTCTGTCGTGATATGGCTCAGAAGCTTCTGTTTCTTCTTTGATTTCGTTTTCGGTACATGCCTCCACATTCCAACCATCCGTTTCAATACATGCTTAATCTGTTGAATCGCTTACGGCGCTGAAATCCTAGTCTGAATCCGAGCTAATATCGCTATACCTTTCTGTGCTGTCCGCCATGTTTGTATATGTGTGGCCACGCTGTGACGTCACAGGATAATAGACGGGTGGATATAACGACGGTTAAATCAGGCACTTTGAAGCTGTTTTTCGGGGTATTGAGTGATGGGTAAAATTTTGAGAAAAACTTTGAAAAAGAAAATAAGCCACTGGGAACTGATTTTTATTGGTTTTAACCCTTCAGAAATGTTGACAATGTTCCCCTTTAAGGATTTTGTTCAACCGAAGTCAACATTTTGTCAACCAAAGTGAGCATCCAGACTGCAGCTGCATCAAAGTTGATACATATCAGATTTATGACACACACATACAACAGAGGCCTGAATCTGATTTTTTTTTTTTATCCGAAATTTTACTGTTCAAACTGACTTGAAAAAAAGGATATAACATAAAATTAAGTATGAATTGTATATTAATAATAATTTTTTTTTTCTCAATAGCATTTCAAGCAATATTAAAACAGACAACACAGGAACATTTTAAAAAGTAGGGTTTTTGACAAATGTCACAAATTTAGTCCTATTTACACCCCAAAGACATTACCTATTTCCAGTAGATCAATACCATACTGTTCTCCAAAGAAGTGTAACAGCAACCGATGTTCTCCAGGGAGAAAAAACACAGCTTTGTGCCTAGCTCAAGGCTTCCTAAATGATCTAGAGACCCGGCCCTCAATTGACCTCAAACCTAACCACAAAGCCAATTAACATGGGCTCTCTCTGGGGCCTACCTATTCCTACAATTTATCAGGATGCCTAGTCATGCCGAGCCATGGCTCTGATTCATTACCACAAAAAGACTCAAAGTCCCAAGTGCCTTATGTCTGTGAACAGATGGCATCAAAACCATGTTCAAAACCCATGACTTCCACATTCTAAAATGTTATGTTCCGTAGGTAGGTCAAGTCTACCATTTGCCACAAAGCCATCATGTTTATGATTATTCAGTTGGATCCCCATGAGCAACAGCAGAAGCTTATCCATGATAGACTTCTACCACTCTAGTTTGTGATGCATCAATTTAGTGCAGGGGTCAGCAACCCGCGGCTCCGGAGCCGCATGTATGGCCACTCTGATGTGGCTAAGCTGCATAATCGCCGACCCCCCCGATTGTTCCGGGGGGTTTCCGGATTTTGATGCCTCTCCCGGACATCACCCGGGGTTAACATTCTCGGATTTTCACTCGGACTACAATATTAAAGGCGTGCCATGATGGCTTTTCTTCTAACGTCTTCTACAACATGTCATTGCGCCCGCCTTTACACCATGATATCTGCGTGCCGGCCGGACGCATGCATTTCGCTGCTTCTATCGTCACACGTATGAGATTGCACCCAACCCCGCCCTCCTCAACCCACGCACGGATGGGGGTTCGGGGTTTGGTGCTAGCGGGGTGTATAATATAACTAGGAATAGTCATGGATGCATAGGATTCTGGGTAATTGTTATGTTGCATATATAATGTGTTACAGTGCGGATGTTCTCCCGAAATGTGTTTGTCATTCTTGTTTGGTGTGGCTTCACAATGTGGCGCATATTAGCAAGAGTGTTAAAGTTGTTTATATCACAACTTTCAGTGTAACCTGTATGGCTGTTAATCAAGTATGCCTTGCAGTCGTGTTCGTGTATCTGCAGAAGCCACATACAACATGTTACTGGGCTGGCAAGCTGTTTGTACATGTTGTCGAAAAGCGTCAAAGGCAATGGTTTCCCAGCACGCCCTTATTGTTGTTATCTAGGTGGCCATCAGCAGATATTCGCGAGAATGTTTGCGGTTTCAATTGTCTCCTCTGTTTTGTGAAACAGGTCAAAATGGCTCTTTGAGTGGTAAAGGTTGCCGACCCCTGATATAGTGACAGTGTAATAGTCACTACAAAATACCAGTATTGCTGCTCTCTTCCAAAGGTGAAACTCAATAAATCTGAAAATTGTGTAAAGTTGGTATATTCCAGCAATTACATTTACAAGGTGAACCTAATATATGACACTGGCTTGTAACATGCAACTCAAGATATTTTAAAAGTCTTCTTTTGATATAATTTTGATGATTAAGGCTCACAGTTTATGAAAACCGTATATTAAAAATCTAAATCATTTGAAGTTGATTTGCTGACAGGAATAGACTTTTGCACAATATTTAGTTTTGTTTAGTTTCACCTGAGGTATTGTTGGACAGTAGTCAAGGTTTGCCAATATCAAAGCCTGTACAATTACTTTTGTAATTTTGCATGTCCAAAAATATGTGTTACCTTTCAATAATTGTGATTTCCCTTCCCATTTTCACGCACTAGGTAAAAACTAGGCCTGTCAAAAGATACAAATATTTAAAAATTATTAATTGCATTGTTAATTGTTAACTCAAAATTAATTGTGATAACTGCAGATAGAGGGCAGCACGGTGGAGGAGGGGTTAGTGCGTCTTCCTCACAATATGAAGGTCTTGAGTAGTCCTGGGTTCAATCCCGGGCTCGGGATCTTTCTGTGTGGAGTTTGCATGTCCTCCCCGTGAATGCGTGGGTTCCTGGGTACTCCGGCTTCCTCCCACCTCCAAAGACATGCACCTGGGGATAGGTTGATTGGCAACACTAAAATTGGCCCTAGTGTGTGAATGTGAGTGTGAATGTTGTCTGTCTATCTGTGTTGGCCCTACAAGTTGTGTATTCCTGCTTTAGATGTACTGTGAATTGTGAATTATATTTATATAGCGCTTTTCTCAAGTGACTCAAAGCGCTTCACATAGTGAAACCCTATATCTAAGTTACATTTAAACCAGTGTGGGTGGCACTGGGAGCAGGTGGGTAAAGTGTCTTGCCCAAGGACACAACGGCAGTAACTAGGATGGCACAAGCGGGAATCGAACCTGCAACCCTCAAGTTGCTGGCACGGCCACTCTACCAACCGAGCTATGCCGCCCCTACTTGCATTCAGAGGAGGAGCTACATAATGTTTAGATCCACATTTCATGCATAAATAACACAAAATGTGGATTGTTACGATCAGGCTTTGATCGTCAAAGATGTTTGGTAATATACGATACTGGAATAATTGCTTCTGATATTATGTACATTACATGTTGTACTAGTTAATGGTATCCATATATCTGCATGACAATGTCTTAACCGAAACAACTTCTCTATTAATTAATCAAATTTAATATTCAGCCTGCTAAACATTCTGAAATTGAGGACTCAACAAGAGCATGTTATTACAAACGACATTTCCATATGAATCAGGAAATTGTGTTAGATGTAAATATAAACGGAATACAATTATTTGCAAATCATTTTTAACCCATATTCAGTTGAATATGCTACAAAGACAACATATTTGATGTCCAAACTGATAAAGTTTTTTTTTTGGGGAAAATAATCATTAACTTTAGAATTTGATGCCAGCAACACGTGACAAAGAAGTTGGGAAAGGTGGCAATAAATACTGATGAAGTTGAGGAATGCTCATCAAAAATTTATTTGGAGCATCCCACAGGTGTGCAGGCTAATTGGGAACAGGTGGGTGCCATGATTGGGTATAAAAACAGCTTCCCAAAAAATGCTCAGTCTTTCACAAGAAAGGATGGGGCGAGGTACACCCCTTTGTCCACAACTGCGTGAACATATAGTCAAACAGTTTAAGAACAACGTTTTTCAAAGTGCAATTGCAAGAAATTTAAGGATTTCAACATCTACGGTCCATAATATCAAAAGGTTCAGAGAATCTGGAGAAATCACTCCACGTAAGCGGCATTGCCGGAAACCAACATTGAATGGCCGTGACCTTCGATCCCTCAGACGGCACTGTATCAAAAACCGACATCAATCTCTAAAGGATATCACCACATGGGCTCAGGAACACTTCAGAAAACCCCTGTCACTAAATACAGTTTGTCGCTACATCTGTAAGTTTAAGTTAAAGCTCAACTATGCAAAGCGAAAGCAATTTATCAACAACATCCAGAAACGCCGCCGGCTTCTCTGGGCCCGAGATCATCTAAGATGAACTGATGCAAAGTGGAAAACTGTTCTGTGGTCTGACCAGTCCACATTTCAAATTGTTTTTTGGAAATATTAGACATCGTGTCATCCGGACCAAAGGGGAAGCGAACCATCCAGACTGTTATCGACGCAAAGTTCAAAAGCCAGCATCTGTGATGGTATGGGGGTGCATTAGTGCCCAAGGCATGGGTAACTTACACATCTGTGAAGGCACCTTTGATGCTGAAATGTACATACAGGTTTTGGAACAACATATGCTGCCATCTGAGCGCCGTCTTTTTCATGGACGCCCCTGCTTATTTCAGCAAGACAATGCCAAGCCAAATTCAGCACGTGTTACAACAGCGTGGCTTCGAAAAAGAGAATGCAAGTACTTTCCTGGCCCGCCTGCAGTCCAGACCTTTCTCCCATCGAAAATGTGTGGTGCATTATGAAGCGTAAAATACGACAGCGGAGACACCGGACTGTTGAACGACTGAAGGTCTACACAAAACAAGAATGGGAAATAATTTCACTTTCAAAGCTTCAACAATTAGTTTCCTCAGTTCCCAAACATTTATTGAGTGTTGTTAAAAGAAAAGGTGATGTAACTCAGTGGTGAACATGCCCTTTCCCAACTACTTTGGCACGTGTTGCAACCATGACATTTTAAGTACATTTTTTTTTGCAAAAAAAAAAAAAATTAAGTTTATGAGTTTGAACATTAAATATTTTGTCTTTGTATCACATTCAATTGAATATGGGTTGAAAAGGATTTGCAAATCATTGTATTCCGTTTATATTTACATCTAACACAATTTCCCAACTAGTATGGAAACGGGGTTTGTAGATAGTTTACACAATATTTTAGACGGACAGAAAATCCCAAATCCTCCCTTCCATATTCCTTAACTGATGTACTAAGCATTTCTTAAGTGCACATCTTACAGAAACACATTACAAAACATCTTTGACGGAGCACGATCTTCTTGTAAGCTATTGTTATTTTGTTTATGTAGTTAAACGGGATGTAGCATAACACTTTAATTTTGAAGCCAGAAAAATGCGATTGGTTTGAGGTGTCTTGAGATGTTTGGATGTCGGGGTCTGACTGATTTCCATGAAAAAAAAGTTACCTTTCGGCTTCCTGTCTACCGTCTTTCATTTCTGTTGAATTTGTATGTCATTGTACTTACTTTTAAAACAGTCACAGTAACAATTTAAATGTAATGTCAATGCACCTCAACCGTAACCGAAGCATGGAAGTGAAGCACCACCCACCTCTGAATAATACGTGCAGCAGGCGTTTGCTGCAGTGATGTCGTCTCACGGCGAGAAATTGTCCTTTCTTGCCATGGCTTTAAACCTGATACTTCCATAATAAACTCTTTATTTTGTCCATTTTTGCGTTGTATTTTCTTGCTTGTGGCTCATCAGTAACTATTTAACACAGTTAAGTTCCCCCCCGCTCTGGAACAGCCTGAATATAGAGTCAACACGTGGTTATCGCATTAACTTTGAAAGCACTAGTAAAAACACATGAAAGCGAGAGATTCACATTATATACACAAAGAACATTAAAAGAGTACTGTCGTGACCAACTGCAACTTCAGTAGTAACATTTATACATACAGCTACAAAAGTAAAACTCCACGGAAATAAAAAAAAATGAGCAATAAATCATACATACTGAGCACAAGTGATTGCACTGTGCATAGACAAAAAACAAAACTAAACACCATTTCAACACCCACATACATCGCTCCACCCTTTGCGGTGCTCCATGCCATTGTCTGCTTGGGTGAGGGGCACAACGACCAGAGACAGGAACATACTCAACAAAGCAACAAGAAACCCAACTCTATTCTAAGCTGCCCACTAGCTCCCAGCCAATGTCTTCACGGATGGGCAAGAATCCATTCAGGGAGAACTAAATGTCCGATCCATGCCCATTCAGCCATGATTCTGTGAAGCTTGTCCATCCCTATGCTCAACGCTAGCTCCGCCTCTTTCTCTCTTTCCACGTGGACTCCAGTATGGTCTCAGGTGCAAACAGGGCAATGGCCAAAGGCTACCCGAGGCAGATCCAAAAGTTCTCAAAAAGTGCAGAAGTCACAAAACTGCCCCGTCTTGTTGGACAGTCCTGAAGGGGCCCCAACCAAACGTAAAAAAAACAAAACACTAAAACATGAGGATACATCAAGAACATAAATGAAAACACACAAGAGCACAAAGAGACATCAGACTCCACATGTACGTCAGGCCCCTTCTTATGATGTCATTTTGCTGCTGCTTTTAAGATTTTGAGCTAGATTTATTAGACAAAAATATTGCAATTTTTACCAGGGTTTCGCTTACATCTACTAGTTTGTGGCCCACCGCCACGGCAAAATAAAAGCCACCACACCGTAAAAAATTTAGATTTTTTTACATGGAAACAAATTAAATATATTGTATGAATGGATATACTGTTTGTTGTCTATTATTTTGGTACTATTGACTATAATTAGTACAGATGTCCGATAATATCAGCCTGCCGATATGGAAATGAAGCACCACCCACCTCTGAATAATACGTGCAGCAGGCGTTTGCTGCAGTGATGTCGTCTCACGGCGAGAAATTGTCCTTTCTTGCCATGGCTTTAAACCTGATACTTCCATAATAAACTCTTTATTTTGGCCGATAAATGCTTTAAAATGTAATATCGGAAATTATCGGTATCTGTTTCAAAAAGGAAAATGTATGACTGTTTAAAACGCCGCTGTGTACACGGACGTAGGGAGAAGTGCAGAGCGCCAATAAACTTTTTTGCTGCCTAAACGGGACGGCGTGGGTCAGTGGAAGAGTGGCCGTGCGCAACCCGAGGGTCCCTGGTTCAATCCCCGCCTAGTACCAACCTCGTCATGCCCGTTGTGTCCTGAGCAAGACACTTCACCCTTGCTCCTGATGGGTGCTGGTTAGTGCCTTGCATGGCAGCTCCCTCCATCAGTGTGTGAATGTGTGTGTGAATGGGTAAATGTGGAAGTAGTGTCAAAGCGCTTTGAGTACCTTGAAGGTAGAAAAGCGCTATACAAGTACAACCCATTTATTTATTTAAAGGTCCTGCAACCACCAGTCACTATTGCAGTGCCATCTTGAAAAAAAACCCCAACAATTACAGACTGGTTTGGTCTTGAACCCAAGATGCTATAGTAACACATACCAGTATAAAGATGACTTAAACTTTTTAAGACAAGTAAACAAAACTAAAATGAATTAAAACTACTCACGTTATGAAATTACCTGATTAGTCACAAGGGAGAGGGAACAGAAAGGTGTTTGCAGAGCGACACATTCACCCACTTACATTTTATGGGTATAACAAAAGGCCCAAGTGGTAGAAGAAGGCTGGATGCAGTTAGAATTCACTTTGTATGTAACCAGCTGAGATAGGCTCCAGCGACCCCGAATGAGACAAGCGTTTGAAAATGGATGGATGTCTGTCAATAGGGAGCATATTATATGTTTACATTGTGGGCTTTCAATCAATCATCAATCAATCAATGTTTATTTATATAGCCCTAAATCACAAGTGCCTCAAAGGGCTGCACAAACCACAACGACATCCTCGGTAGGGCCCACATAAGGGCAAGGAAAAACTCACCCCTGTGGGACCGAAAACAATTGGATGTCGAGCGGATCTAACATGATATTGTGAAAGTCCAATCCATAGTGGATCCAACGTAACAGTGACAATCAAGTCCAAGGTGGATCCAATATAGTAGCGAGAGTCCCATCCAAAGTGGAGCCAGCAGGAAACCATCCCAAGCGGAGGTGGATCAGCAGCGCAGAGATGTCCCCAACCGATACATAGGTGAGGTGTTCATCTTGGGTCCCGACTCTGGATGAGTGGTCAATCCTGGGACCCGAGTTTGGACAGCCAGTACTTCATCCATGGCCACCGGACCGGACCCCCTCCACAAGGGAGGGGGGGTCATAGGAGAAAAAATTAAGAAACGGCAGATCAACTGGTTTAAAATGGGGGTCTATTTAAAGGCTAGAGTATACAAATGATTTTTAAGATGAGACTTAAATGCTTCTTCTGAGGTAGCATCTCGAACTGTTACCGGGAGGGCATTCCAGATAACTGGAATCCGAACGGAAAACGCTCTATAGCCCGCAGACTTTTTTTGGGCTTTAGGAATCACTAATAAGCCGGAGTCCTTTGAACGCAGATTTCTTGCCAGGACATATGGTACAATACAATCGGCAAGATAGGCTGGAGCTAGACCGTGTAGTATTTTGTATGCAAGTAGTAAAACCTTAATATTTGCACGGGAAGCCAGTGCAGGTGAGCCAGTACAGGCGTAATGTGATCAAACTTTCTTGTTCTTGTCAAAAGTCTAGCAGGCGCATTTTGTACCAACTGTAATCTTTTAATGCTAGACAAAGGGAGACCCGAAAACAATATGTTACAGTAATCGAGACGAGACGTAACAAACGCATGGATAATGATCTCGGCTTCGTTAGTCGCTTTGATAAGTCAATGCGTTTACAGCACAGTAAAATTTTCTTTTTTTGTTCTCTAATCATTACGCTCGTCCTGTGCTATAAGCTTTCATTCTATTCATGTTAACATTTGTTTTACAATTATGATTTGTTTGCTCAAATTAATCCTTAACTCTGGTCTATGTTAAAATAAAACTTGAGGAGCCAACACAGGGGAAAGCTTCAGGGTTTGAAAAGGACACATTTGCAGCGTTGAATACCAACAGGCAGTCTATTTCTGGTTGTCAGTCACCTACATTAGTGATGATGGCTTTTCTTTCCAAGCTATCAGCTGTCACACAGCACAGTTGCGTGGGCAGTGTGAGCAATGCAACTGCAGTGGCTCTTCAAACTCCAGTAAGATACTATTTGATAACTGCTCTTTTGTCTTCTTTAAAATCAAAACACACTAAAAAGGTTGCACTACTGACAAGCCCACACTTGGCAGTTGCGTTGACAATATGCCGAAAATATGCAATAATCTTAGAAGACGTTTCAACGCTCATCCAAGTTGGCGTCATCAGTTCATGCTCATGTACTTAGATTGGTCGTACCTAGTCTAGCAGTTTTGGAGTATAAAAATTGTGTTTTTTTGTCACCAGACGTGGGACTAGGTCCGACCAATCTAAGTCTATAAGCACGAACTGATGAAGCCTACTCGGATGAGGGGCGAAATGTCTTCAAAACAAACAGTCAGGTTGTGATCAAGTGAATGCCCTGAGATGACAATGACCTGGATAATTGAGAACATTCATGGACACGTTTCTAAACATTTTGGGTTAGATATCCTAAAAATGGTGCGGGAATATGAAAGTTTGGCTCATAAGGTTGCAGACTACTGCAACCACCTAAGGTTTGAACTGAGATGTAGACAAAATGGCCTTCGCTCTACCATGAAAAGGTCACAAGACGGACACAATCCTGTTGAAAGCACAAAAACAACTCTTGAATTAAAGCTGCAAGCAGCGATGGACGGGACCGACTTTTGCTGGTGTTTCCTGCCTTTACCCATTCAACATATCTTTACTTGCACATTATCTACCTTCCCTGCATCCTGGGGTCGCACTGGTGCTTCTTTCTGTCAACCATACATGCTGGTGCTTCCTACTATCAACCAGACAACATATCTTTACCTGCACATTACCTACCTTCTCTGTATCCTGGATTCAAACTGGTGCCTCCTTCTTTCACCCAGTCAACATATCTTTACCCGCGAAGTACCTACCTTTTCTGCATTGTGTGGTCACGCTGGTGCTTCCTGCTTTTAAGTGGCCATCTTTAGACGGCAGCAGCGCAGCAGCATCAGCGCAGAAGTTCTTTGAAGGCTCGTAAAATCAAAATCGGAGCAGTTAGAAAAACCCTCAACTTTTAAGCAGAAGGGTTCAATCTCTTTCCTGTGTCAGTTTGAAGCCGACATAACAAACACGCTCAGAGGAGATAATGTTTGAAAAAAGGTGATGGGTTTTTATAAAACTTTTTACAAAGGGGTAATTGCCAACTTCCTGTTGATTTTTGCTGAAGGATGTCACTTAATGAAATGTAGGTCTAAGTGAGACCTACATAGAAGTTTTTGTTTCATGTCTCTACGACATTCCTACCGGAAGTTATAAACAGTTTTGTCTGTGTTTTCTTCCTAGGAGCAGTTTTGTCTGTGTTTTTTCCTATGGGGCGCTAGAGGGCAATTTTGAGTTTTGGGGTTTGGTTTTTTTTTATTAGATGGCAATTTTTGCCAGTCCTGATGTGTGTGTAAAATTTAGTGAGTTTTGAAGCATGTTCAGGGGGTACAATTACAGCTCAAAGAGGCGGCGGTATAATAATAATAAAACCTGAGAAATAAAATAGGGTCCTCTGTCCCACAGGGACATTTGGTCCCTAATAAGAGAGTTAGACAAGTCAGTTTCATAATTGAAAGCCTCAGAGTAAAATTATATGAATCACTCCTCAAATTGCAAAATATCTTTCCTGAAGAGGTCTGGGAAAAGGTGACAAATTTCACAATCAAAGCGCAACTTGGACAACACAACAGAACCAAAGCAAGACCAACAAGAATGTTTAAAAAATTACAACTTATTAAGAACACCTCCACATTCCAAGCACTTATTTAGAGAAAAGAAAACTGGGAACTCAACTGATAATGAATCACACAATAGATGGGTAAATAATCGCACAATAGATGGGTAAATAATTTGTCCAGCGGAAATCTTACCCAAGGGGAGTTCTGTGGAGTTCATCCAGGAACCCAAGTACTTGAATTCATTGACCTCTCGCAGAGCGTTGCAATCTGATGTTGTTATTGGCGGCTGGTCCATGTGTAGATTATAGGTGATCACCTCAGTCTTCTTTGCGTTCAGTCTGAGGCCAACCATTCCATCTACACTCTGTTCAAGAGTTCCTGTGCCTGCTCCACGGGATCAGCCAACAGGCAGATGTCATTTGCGTATTCTAGGTCTGCCAGGGCTACAGCAGGGATTCTTCTAGACCTTCTTGGTGTAATTGTGAAGCCAAGCTCCTTCTCCCGCCTGTTAATGGCTTTCCTGAGCGCGTAGTCCAGACCTATGATAAAGAGAAATGGCTCGAGAGTATCTCCCTGCTGCACCCCTGCCAGGATTTCAAACTCCTTGCTGATGCCATCTGGGGTTACCACCTTTGCTCTGGTGCCCTTGTACAAGGCCTCTATGGCACGGATTAGATTTGGGGGAACCAGTTAGCCTTGAGGATTCTCAGCATTATGCCTCTGTCTATTGAATCAAATGCATTTTTGAAATCAATGAAACACAGTACTGCTGTCAAGTTTTTTTTCTTCACTTCCTCAATGATTCTTCTTAAGGCAAGGATCTTGCCTACGGTCGTCCTTCCCTCTCTGAAGCCATTTTGGTTGTCCCTCAGGTGTGGGTCAAGTGCGTCACTAATCCGGTTTAATAGCATGCAGTTGTGGAGCTTCGCTATGACACAATTCAGGCTAATGCCAAAATAGTTGTCTGGTTTAGACAGATCTCTAGATTTATGTCTGACAAGAAGCATATGTTGGGTTGATGTTCTACAACAGAGCCTGGTTGAAGATCTCCAGTATGATGTTATCGAGATTGCAGTTTTTGGGGACTTCTGGTGGGATCACTGGAGCACTTTTCCCTTGTTTGAAGTTGGACTTCAGTGTGGCAAATTCCGAATCTGTAAAGGGTCCATCGTCAAACGCCAATAATTGTGAGGACTGTAGGTATCTCTTCCTCAGCTCTGTCCACTGTTGGGTGGCTGCCCAGGGGATCCCAAAATTGGGTGAACCAGGAGGTCACTCTCTCTTCTGGACTGCAGCCTGCCAGCTGTCCCTATCTTGCCTTCTTCCGCCCACTCATCTCGTTTATGACCTTCCATGACCCCTTGTATCTCTGTTCGCAATGTTCTACTTCCAACCTCTTCACCTTCTCCAACATTTCCTCTCCTTTGATCCTGCCATACGTGTTGAACAGCTGTTGTTTGGCGTTGTTCAGCTCCTCCCAACTCTCTACGGTCCCCTCTCTCTCATAGCTCTTGTGTGTCTCTGAGAGCTGCACTCGCGCTCGAACAACTTAGAACTAGTGGAGGCTCTGAGTCTCCCCTTTATCGGTATCCATTTCCTGGTTGCCTCTTCGTTAGCAGAGAGGAACTGCTTGTACATTGTTGGCTCCCCCTCCTCGGCCAGCAAATGTAGGCAGGCTCTCACCTCCGCTGTGTAGTTGGCCTGGAGTTCAGGGCTTCCCACAAAGGCTTACCAGTCGGTCCGGGTCCTTGGAGCGCTCTTTGGGAACCTCAAGCTCAGACGCAGTTTTGTAGCGACCACACGGTGATCAAAGCCCACTGTATCGAATGAACTGTAGGCCTCTGCATATAATATTGACTTCCTCCTTACCAGTATATAGTCCAGTTGACGCTGCATACTGGTGGCTCAGTCTTGGAACGTCCATCTCTTATCCATCCTCTTATGGAACAGAGTGTTGACGGCCAGTAGATTATGTTCCATGAGGAGGGCAGTTAGTTTTTCTCTGTTGCGGTTGGTATTCTCGTGGTACGTGAAGGGTGTGTCTTGCATTGAAGTCCACCAGGATTATTAGGATGTTATGAGGAGGCATATGGATCCTCACAGCCATACTCTAGCAGTTTCAGGCACATGGATTGCTGTTCATAGGTCATCGTAGAACCTTTCTACAGCCTCAATCCATTGGTGGGAGAGTACACACTCATAACTGTTGTTACTGGGTTTCCCTCAAAATCGTCACTAAGGATCCTGTTGGTGTGTGGTTGCACCCTACGGAGGGCCTTTCGTGCTCGGGGGCTTACCATGAGTCCCATGCAGCCTGTTTCTGCCTGGGCATCATTACGCCATGCAAATAAGGTGATGAACGTGCACCCACCTACTCTGCGACATTTTATTGGCTGGTTAGTGTGCACTCTCCTGTGTTCCTGGACTGCCAGCATCTCCACTCCCCTTTTCTCGGCAGAGTGTGCTAGTTCTTCCAGCCTCGCCTCTTCCCTCGCTGTGTTTGCGTTTTAGGTTGCCATAATACATGGTCTCCTACAGCGCAAGAGTGCATTGGACAGTGGGCTGTGATCAGACAGAAGCTTCCTTCCCCGGAGGAGAGGGTTTGGGGTCCAGTCGTCATAGTGCCCTCCCGAGGGAGGACCAGCACCACCGTCTGCTGCGTGGCTCCTGCAGACTCCCGCCGCTGGAAGTATAGGATTATCGGTGTCTTGTGTTTCCATGAAAGCTGTACTTTGCGCATTATCAATGACTGTGGGGCGCAACTCCTCACAGCCATACTCTGGCAGATTCAGGCTTAAAGCCTTCATCCGCCCTATCTGCACACCTTCAGATGGTATACGGTGCGGAGCCAGGCGTGAGTAACACCTGTGTTTTTTGTTCGGAGTGACCCTCTCCTAGATGGGTTGACTAGCACGGCGGAGCTCCATCTGCCCACTATTTTACCCATAGCTGAGACACTGGTTGACGGGTACCAGAGCGGGTCCACTCGCCGGTAGGCCCCCCCGCACCACGTCTATGGGGCCCACTGCTGCGCTCCGATCCCCTACAGTTTAGCCTGGGACTACATAGTCCAAGTAACCATGTGTGGCCACTGGGAGGCACTGCATGGGTCTTGGCGGTGGAGAGGCTGTATACAAGCAGGAGAAGGCTTACGCACTCAACTCCTCTTTTCACCCCCAGCAAGGAGGGTTAGCCGTGGCAGTAGCTGAAAGCAGAGCACAGCAAGACACATTCACAAGCTTCAAACACTACTACTACTATGCATGCACTACTGCACAAGGCGCATCACACACACACACCACACCAGAATGATACGAGCTGTTCTGAATGTGGACAAGAACATCCACATCACCGACAACGACCTGTACGGGCAACTGCGGAGGCTCAGCACGAGGGTAACAGCTCGGAGGATGAGGCTTGCCTGCCACTGCTAACTGAGAGGAATTTACACTTCAACGACTGTTGTTGGCTTTGACAGTCAGGATTGTTCATTTGCATTAAGACAGTTGTTTTTCTCACTATGATAGGGCAAAACCATCCTTGCCCAGGTATACCCTCCTGGTTTTGGATTATAAATATTTGGGATTTTGGCACCAGCTGCTAGACTAGATCTGACCAATCGAAGTCGATGAGCATGAACTGATGCCCTGAAATGACATTGATCTGGATGAATGAGAGCATTCATAGACACTTATTAATGTTACGTTTATCAATCAATCAATCAATGTTTACTTATATAGCCCTAAATCACTAGTGTCTCAAAGGGCTGCACAAATCACCACAACATCCTCGGTAGGCCCACATAAGGGCAAGGAAAACTCACACCCAGTGGGACATCGGTGACAATAATGACCCAGTGGGACGTCGGTGACAATGATGACTATGAGAACCTTAGACAAGAGGAAAGCATTGGATGTCGAGCGGGTCTAACATGATACTGTGAGAGTTCAATCCACAATGGATCCAACACAGTCCCGAGAGTCCAGTCCAAAGCGGATCCAACACAGCAGCGAGAGTCCTGTTCACAGCGGAGCCAGCAGGAAACCATCACAAGCGGAGGCGGATCAGCAGCGCACAGATGTCCCCAGCCGATACACAGGCAAGCAGTACATGGCCACCGGATCGGACCGGACCCCTCCACAAGGGAGAGTGGGACATAGAAGAAAAAGAAAAGAAACGGCAGATCAACTGGTCTAAAAAGGGAGTCTATTTAAAGGCTAGAGTATACAAATGAGTTTTAAGGTGAGACTTAAATGCTTCTACTGAGGTGGCATCTCAAACTGTTACCGGGAGGGCATTCCAGAGTACTGGAGCCCGAACGGAAAACGCTCTATAGCCCGCAGACTTTTTTTGGGCTTTGGGAATCACTAATAAGCCGGAGTCCTTTGAACGCAGATTTCTTGCCGGGACATATGGTACAATACAATCGGCAAGATAGGCTGGAGCTAGACCGTGTAGTATTTTATACGTAAGTAGTAAAACCTTAAAGTCACATCTTAAGTGCACAGGAAGCCAGTGCAGGTGAGCCAGTACAGGCGTAATGTGATCAAACTTTCTTGTTCTTGTCAAAAGTCTAGCAGCCGCATTTTGTACCAACTGTAATCTTTTAATGCTAGACATGGGGAGACCCGAAAATAATACGTTACAGTAGTCGAGGCGAGACGTAACAAACGCATGGATAATGATCTCAGCGTCTTTAGTGGACAGAATGGAGCGAATTTTAGCGATATTACGGAGATGAAAGAAGGCCGTTTTAGTAACGCTTTTAATGTGTGCCTCAAAGGAGAGAGTTGGGTCGAAGATAATACCCAGATTCTTTACCGTGTCGCCGTGTTTAATTATTTGGTTGTCAAATGTTAGAGTTGTATTATTAAATAGAGTTCGGTGTCTAGCAGGACCGATCATCAGTTTACTAATTTGTATACAATAAAGGAGAAACCACAATTAAAACCGCAACAAGTGATCACTGGTTTATATTGTTGCTACTATTATGACCATGATAATTTGCTATCAATTTCATTAGACCCTTGTGCACTGTTATTAGCAGAGTGACAACAGCTGTGCATTATACTGCATTTGAAGAGTCATTACATTCGCCTGGAGGTTATTTATTTGCCGGGGTTTGTCTGTTTTCTTGCCTGTTAGAACATAACTCAAAACAGTTCCTGCCGGGTTTTTGATGACATTTTCAGTAAATGTCAAACATTAAATAAGGAACACATGATTAGATGTTAGGAGTGATCAGGATCCCTGTCTGGAGTTGAGGATTAATTACAAATATTATTTTATTGGGAGAAAAGGACTGGTGGAAGTTTGGATTCTCTGTCCGCTTTTCAAGTGGTTGAGTTCAGTTCAGTTTTAGTTTTAGTTTATTCGGAAAATGCATATGATGATGCATGACTCGCACTGTCATAGTCTCCTGTAGGTTCTGACTATGTTTGGACTTTACTGTCATGGTCTGCATCCTGGTCATGCTTTTATTTTGTAGACTACAGGTTTCAGGTAGCTTGCTCTGTTGCTGCAAGCGGATGAGTAGGCAGGTGGACACAATCAGCAATTAGTGTCATCTATGAAACCTGCATCCACATAAGCATGCTAGACATTTTCTTAGTGATTTTGATGTTTTTGCTTTAGTTTTCGCCCAAATAAGTAGGTTTTTTTTTAGACATTTCTGTTTTTATTTAAATAAATAAATGGGTTGTACTTGTATAGCGCTTTTCTACCTTCAAGGTACTCAAAGCACTTTGACATTACTTCCACATTTACCCATTCACACACACATTCATACACTGATGGAGGGAGCTGCCATGCAAAGCGCCAACCAGCACCCATCAGGAGCAAGGGTGAAGTGTCTTGCTCAGGACACAACGGACGTGACGAGGTTGGTTCTAGGTGGGATTTGAACCAGTGACCCTCGGGTTGCGCACGGCCACTCTCCCACTGCGCCACGCAGTCTTTCTGGGTTGCCACCAGTGATATGTACCAAAAACGGTACTTTTATAGGCACCGACCAAATTCCAACAGTATTACCGGTTATCGATTTAACTTGAAATCAAAAGGGTACATATTTGGATACCTTTGTTGCACATTAAGTCACGTCTGGTTGTGGACTCGGCCGGCTCATACACTTGGCGGGCAAACAAACACTCAAACTGCACTTGGTCGGAACTGCCTCTGGATAATGTTGCAATTTTTCATGCCAACAAAGCAAGTATGTCTCATAGAAAACACTCAAAAATACAGTAAGGCTCCACTTTTTAAAATGCGCTATATCGATGGTAATTTGCACTAGATTTTCCGTAGACATGCTTCAGGTTAGCCTTAGCAATTTTACATGGTGATTTCAACACTTCAACATTGAGTAATGATAACCACAACTAAGATGCATTTTACAATATTATATCATACCATATGATTTTGATTTACTTACATCCCTAGTATGAACAAAAGCGATTCAGCTTAATGTAAAAAGACTACTCTCTGGCGAGGCAACATACTGTAGTGTTCATCTATTGCAAAGAGTTATATTGGACAAAAAATTAAAAATAAACTAATCTGTATGGGGCTGGAAACAATGAAAAGCCATAAATATACAATATAAGTCTTATAATAAAGACAACATTTGGTGTAAGTGTCGATATTAGCTATAATAGCCTACTATAAAAATGACTGTGTGTCACAAGCTGAAGCAAATCTTTGTGTTTGCTGTGGTCTGGAACAACAAAGCACACAAACAACTATCAGAAATGCAGCCAATACAAATGTGTCATGAGACATGTAAAATTAAAATATATACAAAGAGAATACAAATAAAGGATATTAAATGAGCTCAAATATACCTACAAATGAGGCATAATGATGCAATATGTACATACAGCTAACCTGACTAGCATGTTAGCATTGATTAGCTTGCAGTCTTGCACTGACCAAATATGCCGGATTAGCACTCCACATAAGTCAATAACATCAACAAAGCACACCTTTGTGCATTCACGCACAGTACAAAACGTTTGGTGGACAAAATGGGACAAGGAAGTGTGTAAGATTTTACATTCAAACAAAATGTTGCGTCACAGTCCACACTACGGTGAGTTAAAGATCCGCCGAAATTAGTAGGACAAAACGCAGTTCACCAAATACTCTGAAGCATACACACAAACATATTAAATAGTGGGCTTTCTAACAATTGGGAAGGTTTGTGTCATGTTTGTCCTCAAACAAAAAAACATACTAAAACAAAAACAAAATATTTTTCCCCCCTATTTTTCATTTTCAATGCTTTTTTAAAAATGCTCCAGGGAACCACTAGGGCGGCACTAATGAGCCGCATGCGGCTCGATAGTCGCTGGTTGTTGACACCCAATCTAATGTATTGCAATTTAAACTGCATGAAAGTTTAGTTTATAATGCGAATGAGAATCAGTAATGTATTAAAGCAAAAAATACGGATAAGACACATGTAAATATCAATATCAACCCACAGTTAAGTGTTAAATAAAAAAAAAAAAGATGTTACTATTAAACAAATTGACATTTATTAACACATGAACACACACAGAAACATTGAAAATTGGCACCAATGAGTACAGGGGACCTCACTCAACATTTGCAACATAGCAACTAGAGATGTCCAATAATGGCTTTTTTTCTGATATCCGATATTGTCCAACTCTTAATTACCGATATCAACTGATACCGATATATACAGTCGTGTAATTAACACAATATTATGCCTAATTTTGTTGTGATTCCCCACTGGATGCATTGAACAATGTAACAAGGTTTTCCAAAATAAATCAACTCAAGTTATGGAAAAAAATGCCAACATGGCACTGCCATAATTATTATTGAAGTCACAAAGTGCAATATTTTTTTAATATGCCTCAAAACAGCAGCTTGGAATTTGGGACATGCTCTCCCTGAGAGAGCATGAAGAGGTTGAGGTGGGCTAGGTTGGGGGAGGTGGCTTTAAGGTAGGGGGGTAGTGGGTAGCAGGCGTGTATATTGTAGTGTCCCGTAAGAGTTAGTGCTGCCAGGGGTTCTGGGTATTTAATTAGTTGTGTTAAGGTGCGTATGTTCTCCCGAAATTTGATTGACATTCTTGTTTGGTGTGGGTTCACAGTGTGGTGCATATTTGAAACAGTGTTAAAGTTGTTCATATGGCCACCCTCAGTGTGACCTGTATGGTTGTTGCCCAAGTATGCATGCATTCACTTGTGTGTGTGAAAAGCCGTGGATATTATATGATTGGGCCGGCGCGCAAAAGCAGTGCCTCTAAGGAACTTCTCCCTACGTCCGTGTACACAGCGGCGTTTTAAAAAGTCATACACTTTACTTTTTCGAAACCGATACCGATAATTTTGAAACCGATACTGATAATTTCCGAAATTACATTTAAAAACATTTATCAGCCGACAATATCAGCAGTCCGATATAATCGGACATCCCTAATAGCAACCATAGCATGTGTTTTTTTTGTTCTCAAACATCTCTCCTGAGAATATGCATGCATGCACTTCTGTGATTGACAGTCATGAAAGCCAATCATTCCATTCGGGCTGAATGCCAAATTTGGTTAAGGTTGAAAAAATATTATGTAAAAAAAATTATATATATATATATATATATATATATATATATGTAGGTGTGGGAAAAATCACAAGACTACTTCATCTCTACAGAACTGTTTCATGAGGGGTTCCCTCAATCATCAGGAGATGATTGAGGGAACAATCTCCTGATCAATCTGATCATCAATCTCCTGATGATTGAGGGAACCCCTCATGAAACAGTTCTGTAGAGATGAAGTAGTCTTGTGATTTTTCCCACACCTACATATTGCGCTCTACCACGGTATCGAGCACTATTCTCTGGATAATCCAATCAAGACATATATATATAAATATATATATATTAGGTGATAAATAAGGCAATGGTTTCTGTGCTGCATACTGAAGAAAAGAAGAAATGAGAAAATTAATTAGCAGTGGGCAGACCTACGTGCTAATGATTTGCTCCAGTGGCTCATTCTCTTGTGCCAATAAGGATGCTCCCCAGAGCCTCCCTTCACCTGTTGTTAACAACATTCTCTCAGGGCTTTCTGTCAAGTGCTGACAATAAGGAAAAACATATGGCCGCCTTTATTTGTTAAAACTGCATGAGCAGTATCCCTGGGAGGCCAGTTTGACCCTCTCCAGCAGTCTTTAAACTGCAAATTAAACAGAAATGGGTTTCTAACCTGAAGTCATTGTGCTTTGCTCACACACGACCGCACGTGCACACATTAGGGAAATTGCAAGACAACTAGTACAAAATACTTCACAAAATCAAAAGACCCATTTTACAGCTGACAGTAAAAGATGGGGTCATTCTTCTAAATTGAATACGTTTTAACATTGAGAAGTTCTTTAATACACTAAACAAAAAATAAGTGCTTATGAAAACATAATGTTAGGGTAATCATATTTTATTACCGGAAACCAACTTACAAAATGATTTGTAACCAAAAACACAACTTTAGCTAGGCTTCTCAGAGTTACTCAACATGTTACATTTGTCATGTTCTCTGGTCTGGATTCTGTTTAGTTATGTTCTGTTTTGTTTTTGACTCCATTAGTTCCTGTTTTTGCGCACCCTGGTTTGTTTTACTTTCCATGACAACCATTAGTTTCACCTGCCTCATTTGTTTGAACTCACGCACCTGTTGTTAATCATGTCACTATTTAAGCCTGTCATTTTTCTGTTGTTCGTTCTGGTCTCATCACTCTTGTTTTTGCTCTGTCCATGCCAGAGTTCGTACTGATGTTCATTGTTCATGCTGCTTTGCTCAGGTCACAGTAAGTGTTGTTTATTTTATGTTCATAGTTTATGTTTAAGTATTAGTTTTGTTCCCTGTGTTAAGTTTTGTGTCTCCCCTGTCAGTGCATTTTGTTTGTAGCTTTTGAGTTAAGATTAAAATCATATATTTACCTTCACGCCATGTCCCGTCACCTTCTTTTGCATTCGGGGAAAACAAACCCCACCACAGTCCACGTTCTGACAACATTATGGCTAAAATTCAAATGTCTTTGGTCAATTTGAATGGTGTAACAATAATTTGGAAATCTCTGTAATGATAGAAATAGGGTGTCATTGTATGAGGAAAAATGGCCTCTAAGAAAATAATAGGTCCAGTTTAAAGTCTTCCTGGACAAATAAAAAAACATAGTCAGAGGTGTACGATACAACTTTTTCACTTCCAATGTAAGAACCTTGTTATTCAGTTCTATTTTCATTCAAAAGGCGCACCAATTTATAAGGTGCATTAAAGGGGTTATTAGTAAAGATAATACTTAAATAAACAATATTTACAGTATTTATTTATTGTTTCCTTTCCCTGTTTTCATCCTCTGCCTCCATGTTTGCCCATCTATAAAGTGCTGCAGAGAAGATCTTTCCCAACAGTGTTTTAGTAATATAAATACTGGGAGCATGACAGTTTTTGCAAGAAGTGCTAAATTGGCCTTAATGTGTGAATCTGAGTGTGAATGTTGTCTATTTGTGTTGGCCCTGCGATGTTGTGGCAACTTGTCCAGTGTGTACTTTGCCGACCGCCCCAGTGCAGCTGGGATAGGCTCCACCACCCCTTGGTGGTGGAGGGACAAGCGGTAGAAAATAGATGGATGTAGTGTCTTTTGACATTCAAATCAATGGGCCGATGAAAAAACAATTGCAACCAAGAAATTTTCATCTCCTTTCTAAAAAAAAAGATATGACATGAACACAAAAGATACGTGACGGCTTGTCACGACATGTCTCAGATGTTTGATTATTTTCTTTAGTTTATGTGTTTATTTCCTTTGCAGTGCTCTTCTTTAGTTACTCTTCCTGTCTGGCTCCCTGAGCGCTGTTTCACTCTGCTGTCTCTGACTGGCAACAGGAGCACACCTGGTTCTGGTTGCTAATCAGGTTGCTATAAATGCGTCCCTCGCCCTCCAGTCAGGGCTGGAGGATTGCCTTGGTTACAAACAATGTTACATATGTTGCTGAGGTCCTTGTGTTCAAAAATTGTCTTACCAGCACATCGCTCTCCTGTCTGCTGCATCTTGAGGTCACAACTGCCGCAGCCATGCACGTTTGTGACAGAATCCTCCAGCCAGAAATAAATGACTTTGCAGCTCCTGGGATTTCCAGAACCCAAGTTCTACTGGTGTTTGCTTCTTGGCTTCCCAAAGTCCAAGCCTTGCCTCCTCCTACCCGAGGCTTCCCAAAGCCCCAGCTTTGCTTGTGCCAGCTCCACGGCTTTCCAAAGCCCAAGCACCATTTCTTCCGGCTCCAAGACTTTTCAGAGCCCGGTCTAATTAGCTCAAAACTCATCTTCTTGCGGCTCCGGTCTCGGCTCCTCTGGAGCCCACCGTGCTCTCCATCCTGGCGTATTGTTGGGACTCAGCACGGGATGTGTCGTTCTCCCCCATCCTAACATCCTTCCCTGGCTTCGACGATCGGGGACGTCATCGACCAACATCTTTTACTTCTGACAAGAATCGTCTGGCATCCGCTTCGATAGGGAGGGGCTACTACTAGCGACTGTGCGGCGGACACATAGCTCCGTCCATCGCTGGTGTGTCCATTGCAGACGACATCATCTCCAGTGGTTTAGTTACCACGTCCAATTTCGCCTCCAGGGAGTTTGACGCTACCTTTAGTGCCGCTTCCTGTGGGTCTATCGCCGATGCCACCTCCAGCTTTGCCTCCAGTGGGTCTGACGCCACGTTCAGACTTTCCTCTAGAGGGCTCCCTTTCTAACAACAACGCCACCTCTAGCGGGGCCACTTCCTCCACAGCAGAGCACTGTGCTGATCTCCCTCATTGAGCGTTGCGAGAATAGCTGTTCCATGGAAGCCCCGGCGCCATCAACAGCCGTGCCCAGGACTTGGGTTTGGACCACAATAGCTGCTGAGGATTTATTCACCTTCACATCCGCCTCTTGGTCGGCCACGTATGTGGCCAGTTTATGGACGCCCTCTGTGTCATTCGCAACGACGTCCGGGAATTAGGCGTTGACCTGTGCAGCTGCTGAGGTTTTGTTTCTGCTTGCCTCTGCCTCCTCGTCAGCCACAACTGTGGCCATTCCGTGGATGACCACCTCGCCCACCCCTCGTCTTCTTGCGGCTCCGGTCTCGGCTCCTCTGGAGCCCACCGTGCTGTCCATCCTGGCGTATTGTTGGGACTCAGCACGGGATGTGTCGTTCTCCCCCATCCTAACATCCTTCCCTGGCTTCCACGGTGGGGGACGCCATCGACCAACATCTTCTACTTCTGACAAGAATCGTCTGGCATCCACTTCGATAGGGAGGGGCTACTACTAGCGACTGTGCGGCGGATGCATAGCTCCGTCCATCGCTGGTGTGTCCATTGCAGACGACATCATCTCCAGTGGTTTAGTTGCCACGTCCAATTTCGCCTCCAGGGAGTTTGACGCTACCTTTAGTGCCGCTTCCTGTGGGTCTATCGCCTATGCCACCTCCAGCCTTGCCTCCAGTGGGTCTGACGCCACGTTCAGACTTTCCTCTAGAGGGCTCCCTTTCTAACAACAACGCCACCTCTAGCGGGGCCACTTCCTCCACAGCAGAGCACTGTGCTGATCTCCCTCATTGAGCGTTGCGAGAATAGCTGTTCCATGGAAGCCCCGGCGCCATCAACAGCCGTGCCCAGGACTTGGGTTTGGACCAGAATAGCTGCTGAGGATTTATTCACCTTCACATCCGCCTCTTGGTCGGCCACGTATGTGGCCAGTTTATGGACGCCCTCTGTGTCATTCGCAACGACGTCCGGGAATTAGGCGTTGACCTGTGCAGCTGCTGAGGTTTTGTTTCTGCTTGCCTCTGCCTCCTCGTCAGCCACAACTGTGGCCATTCCGTGGATGCCCACCTCGCCCACCCCTCGTCTTCTTGCGGCTCCGGTCTCGGCTCCTCTGGAGCCCACCGTGCTGTCCATCCTGGCGTATTGTTGGGACTCAGCACGGGATGTGTCGTTCTCCCCCATCCTAACATCCTTCCCTGGCTTCCACGATGGGGGACGCCATCGACCAACATCTTCTACTTCTGACAAGAATCGTCTGGCATCCGCTTCGATAGGGAGGGGCTACTACTAGCGACTGTGCGGCGGATGCATAGCTCTGTCCATCGCTGGTGTGTCCATTGCAGACGACATCATCTCCAGTGGTTTAGTTGCCACGTCCAATTTCGCCTCCAGGGAGTTTGACGCTACCTTTAGTGCCGCTTCCTGTGGGTCTATCGCCGATGCCACCTCCAGCTTTGCCTCCAGTGGGTCTGACGCCACGTTCAGACTTTCCTCTAGAGGGCTCCCTTTCTAACAACAACGCCACCTCTAGCGGGGCCACTTCCTCCACAGCAGAGCACTGTGCTGATCTCCCTCATTGCGCGTTGCGAGAATAGCTGTTCCATGGAAGCCCCGGCGCCATCAACAGCCGTGCCCAGGACTTGGGTTTGGACCACAATAGCTGCTGAGGATTTATTCACCTTCACATCCGCCTCTTGGTCGGCCACGTATGTGGCCAGTTTATGGACGCCCTCTGTGTCATTCGCAACGACGTCCGGGAATTAGGCGTTGACCTGTGCAGCTGCTGAGGTTTTGTTTCTGCTTGCCTCTGGCTCCTCGTCAGCCACATCTGTGGCCATTCCGTGAATGCCCACCTCGCCCACCCCTCGTCTTCTTGCGGCTCCGGTCTCGGCTCCTCTGGAGCCCACCGTGCTGTCCATCCTGGCGTATTGTTGGGACTCAGCACGGGATGTGTCGTTATCCCCCATCCTAACATCCTTCCCTGGCTTCGACGATGGGGGACGCCATCGACCAACATCTTCTACTTCTGACAAGAATCGTCTGGCATCCGCTTCGATAGGGAGGGGCTACTACTAGCGACTGTGCGGCGGACACATAGCTCCGTCCATCGCTGGTGTGTCCATTGCAGACGACATCATCTCCAGTGGTTTAGTTACCATGTCCAATTTCGCCTCCAGGGAGTTTGACGCTACCTTTAGTGCCGCTTCCTGCGGGTCTCTCGCCGATGCCACCTCCAGCCTTGCCTCCAGTGGGTCTGACGCCACGTTCAGACTTTCCTCTAGAGGGCTCCCTTTCTAACAACAACGCCACCTCTAGCGGGGCCACTTCCTCCACAGCAGAGCACTGTGCTGATCTCCCTCATTGCGCGTTGCGAGAATAGCTGTTCCATGGAAGCCCCGGCGCCATCAACAGCCGTGCCCAGGACTTGGGTTTGGACCACAATAGATGCTGAGGATTTATTCACCTTCACATCCGCCTCTTGGTCGGCCACGTATGTGGCCAGTTTATGGACGCCCTCTGTGTCATTCGCAACGACGTCCGGGAATTAGGCGTTGACCTGTGCAGCTGCTGAGGTTTTGTTTCTGCTTGCCTCTGCCTCCTCGTCAGCCACATCTGTGGCCATTCCGTGGATGCCCACCACGCCCACCCCTCGTCTTCTTGCGGCTCCGGTCTCGGCTCCTCTGGAGCCCACCGTGCTGTCCATCCTGGCGTATTGTTGGGACTCAGCACGGGATGTGTCGTTCTCCCCCATCCTAACATCCTTCCCTGGCTTCGACGATGGGGGACGCCATCGACCAACATCTTCTACTTCTGACAAGAATCGTCCGGCATCCGCTTCGATAGGGAGGAGCTACTACTAGCGACTGTGCGGCGGACGCATAGCTCCGTCCATCGCTGGTGTGTCCATTGCAGACGACATCATTTCCAGTGGTTTAGTTACCACGTCCAATTTCGCCTCCAGGGAGTTTGACGCTACCTTTAGTGCCGCTTCCTGTGGGTCTATCGCCGATGCAACCTCCAGCTTTGCCTCCAGTGGGTCTGACGCCACGTTCAGACTTTCCTCTAGAGGGCTCCCTTTCTAACAACAACGCCACCTCTAGCGGGGCCACTTCCTCCACAGCAGAGCACTGTGATGATCTCCCTCATTGCGCGTTGCGAGAATAGCTGTTCCATGGAAGCCCCGGCGCCATCAACAGCCGTGCCCAGGACTTGGGTTTGGACCACAATAGCTGCTGAGGATTTATTCACCTTCACATCCGCCTCTTGGTCGGCCACGTCTGTGGCCAGTTTATGGACGCCCTCTGTGTCATTCGCAACGACGTCCGGGAATTAGGCGTTGACCTGTGCAGCTGCTGAGGTTTTGTTTCTGCTTGCCTCTGGCTCCTCGTCAGCCACATCTGTGGCCATTCCGTGGATGCCCACCTCGCCCACCCCTCGACTCTCTCTCGCTGGCTGCTGGGTGCACGGCTGGGTGACTTTCCCCCAAAAATTCCAGCCTCTCTCCCTGTTATTTTTGGACTAAGATGGCTGGTGTCCGTTTTTTGGGGGAAGGGCTGCTGTGAGGGCTTGTCAATTAATGTCTCACATGCTCGATTGTTTTCCTTAGTTTCTGTTTATTTTACGAGCGCTCTTCTTTAGTACCTCTTCAGTACCTGTCTGGCTCTCTGAGCACTGTTCCCCTCAGCTGTCTCTGATTGGCAACGGGAGCACACCTTGTTTTGGTTGCTAATCAGGCTGCAATAAACGCCCGCTTCGCCTTCCAGAGTCTCGTCACAGTGAAATTGTGTAAATGTATGACTGAATGCATGTGTGACGGTCCACAACTGTATGTGTGAAAACACAGCGTGGAACATCACTGACAATCAGGTGGGTTATAGAGTTATTTATTGCAGTCTCCTGTAACACAGTGCAAAATTGAAAAGTAATCACTTTAATCACGGCATTGTCCCTCATAAAGCTTTACAGTTCTGATGTGTTTTACATTAAAAAATAAATACAGTTTCATATTGCAAAACAACAAATATTTTATGGTGTTGTTTAAACTAGGGTTTTGCAATAATAATAATCCTTCAAATGCTGTAATTTGTCTCACAAATTTTGGTGGAATGAAATCTGCAGTGATACTTTTGTTTATAGGCAAAATTAAAAGGAAAAACTCAGTCACAGTTTTTCTACATGATACCCCTGAACCCAACAGCAACAGCAACAGGGGTTAGTGCATGTGCCTCAGAAAAAAAAGTCCTGGGTTCAATCCTCGGGCTCAGGGTCTTTCTGTGTGGAGTTTGCATGTTCTCCCCGTGACTGCGTGTACTCCGGCTTCCTCCCACCTCAAAAGACATACACATTATATTGGCTCGATTGTGAACGTTGTCTGTCTATCAGTGTTGGCCTACAATGACGTGGCAACTTGTCCAGGGTGTACTCCGCCTTCCGGTCGAATGCATCCTAGATCGGCTCCAGCGCCATCCACGACCCTAATAGGATCAAGCGGTAGAAAATGAATGGATGGATGGATATCCCTGAACTCACCTTGCACATTGAAGATGGCTGCCATGCGGTTGATACACCAAACTGTGGCTTAACTGAGCTAGCATTAGCAGGAATTATCCACAATAAAACAATCACAGAAGCATGAAATAAAATATTACCTGTAGCTCAGTGCAAACTGAATTGTGGTGTCCACCTTAGTCACGGGATTAACGCAGTAAAAGTGCATTTGTGTCTGTACGGAAGGGTAGTATGGTAGGGTAGAGTAGGTCTTTATTGTCATTGCACAAGTACAACAAAACATTCTTTTAAGCACAAACTCGTTCAAGATTAGACAAACAAACGGTGTACAGGGTTGCAGAACAGGAACGCTGATGGGTCGCCACAAGGCACCCAGTAAAAGATGGGAAAAAGGTAAACGCTCGGTCAAGATGAGTACAAAATACTATCTCGACTGGGCTCCCAAGAGGATCCAGTCTGGAGCGGGAAAAAAAACCTCCGTAGCAGAGCACATACACATATTACAACATACATCTCGAGACTTGCCACAGAGGGGAGGGAGTAGGGGCTACGGTGGCTGGCTGCAGCTCTTCAGGCGTTGCCCAGCTGTCCATCACCTCTAAAAGATTTGCGTCAAGGGCATGTATGGGGGTTGGGGGGTATGTGTGTGTGGCGTTTATTTTTTGTGGATACATGTGTATGTGTAAGGCTGCCGTGTGTCTCTGGTCCGCGGCCTTGGTGTTGTGCAGCCGATAATCAGTCCAAAGTCAAAAACAACAGGTGTGTCACTCTAAGATATAGTTTTGGCTAATAACAATTGGCAAACATTCTTAAATGTGCTTTAAACTTCACAATCAAGGTGGAGCCATAAACACTGAAGCGGTGCTTTAAACATAGTTTGCTATTAGCTGGCTAGCGGCTAACGTTTCTCCATAGTGTTTTAGATACTTCTAAATCCTCGCCACCATGGCGAAAAATCTTCTTCCTTACAAATATCATCCCTGTAGGACTAGGAATAGCTAAACGTGCTTCACTACACACCGCAGGAGGTTATAATAACTCACTGCTAACAGCAAGCAAACGCTCATCAATGTAAACAAAAGGTTGGGCCTTCACAGATATCGATTGTAATGATATCAAGTGCAAGAGCCGTATCTAGTCGATACTACAATGATTACATCAACATTTTGTATCATCCTAAAATATTTCTTCCCTTATTTAGGTTTCTCATAGTAATCATTGTCACTGTCACCGACGTTCCACTGGGTGTGAGTTTTTCCTTGCCCTTATGTGGACTCTGTACCGAGGATGTCATTGTGGTTTAAGCAGCACTTGGACACACTTGTGATTTAGGGCTATATAAATAAACATTGATTGATTGATTGATTCATATATTTTTATCTATCCATCCATTTTCTACTGCTTGTCCCTTTCGGGCTCGCGGGGGTTGTGGTTATAAATTCAGGGATTACGTTTCTCGACACATGAGGACTTTTAATATGACCAATGTATGATCCTGTAACTACTTAGCATCAGAGTCATACCCACACAAACAACAGAAGAATAAGTTCTTACTACATTTAACAAAAGTGTTTATGTAACATGTTAAAAAGAGATAATAAGCAGTTATCACTAAATGAATAAATAGATGAATAATCCATTTTCTACCACTTTTCCATCGTTGCATGTTATCATGCACATTCTGTCCAATCAGAAGCCTGGAAAAAGCAGCAACAGCTGACTTGGTGGCATATATTAAACCTACAGTATGTTATTATAATGTCTTTTTTGATATACTAGACGTACAAGGACATGTACATTATCTTTAAAACCAGCCTGCACTTACACAGAGCCCCGGGAACATTATAAATCTTATTTTTTGTGTGTGTGTGTGTTTAATGCATGCACTATGGAGCCAAGGAAACCCATTTGCCCGTTTAAGTGCTTATATAAAGGGCACCGTTGTGCGTTTGCCACTGCAAAACTCATGAAATTATAAAGCATTTAATAATCGATACAGTGATACGTTACATGTGCAATGAAGTGAACATCATCTTTAATATCAGTACACACTACATAGGGGTGTAACGGTACACAAAAAATTCCTTTCGGTACGTACCTCGGTTTAGAGGTCACGGTTCGGTAAATGTTCGGTACAGTAAGAAAACAACAAAATATTAATTTTTTTGTTATTTATTTACCAAATTTGTAAACAATGGCATAACAAACATATTGTTGCGATCCGTGACTCAGATCTTCACATGTTTATTTTTCCATCTTTGTTTCATTCTCTTCTGACCCACTTACTTCCTGTTTAGTCCGTTACCATGGTTACACATTGATTTCACCTGCTCCTCGTTTTCTACACACACCTGGTTCTCCTTGATTTCTCCCTATATAAGCTTTCCTCTTTTCTTTGTTCAGTCTGGGTCCATAAATTTGCCTTTTAGCAACGGTATTGACTGACTTCATGTAAGTATATTCTCGCTAGCTTTTCACGCTAAACCTTTGTTTTATTCCAGCTCTCACGCTGATGAATTGTTTTTCCTTTTTTTGTGTGCCTTTGTGCCAGTCTTGGTTTTTATGTTTTCTATTCCTAGCTTTTATGCTAGCGCCCTTGGTTTATTTTGTCTGTTAGCTCCAGTATTTGTGTTCGTAGCCTGCTTTTGTTAAGTTTAATAAATCATTTAAACTTACTATTGCTGTGTTCTTGTCGACGCATCCACGGAGGGACAAACCCGGCATTACTATGCCAATGAGTCATTACACATATACACACAGGGTCCATTGCCAGGGTTAATGTGGTCAACATATATAAAATAAACTAAATATGATAAGGCTCAGAATGGTTTTTAACAAAACCTCTCTACATATGAAGTGCTTTTTTTGATTGCTTGATTGAGACTTTTATTAGTAGATTGCACAATACAGTACATATTCCGTACAATTGACCACTGAATGGTAACACCCCAATAAGTTTTTTCAACTTCTTTAAGTCGCGGTCCACGTTAATCAATATTAAACTGCTTCAAGTTGTTTCTCTGATTAAATAGAATGACAACTTTTCTTCTATGTATAAAAAGTGCAACATTAAACAGTTTCACGTCAACTCGGCCTCAGACTAACTTCCCCCAACCCCCCAGCCTGGCTAACTTGGCAGTAAGAGGATAAATGGGCCCATTGTTCTTCCACCATAGAAGTGCGTCAAAATCTAGTTTTTAATGCAATATGGAATTAAATCTGCAATTTGTTATTGCTTCAGCCCTGCCTGACTCGCCAAGGAGAGGCTTCTTGAATGTGATGGTGACGCTTCAAATGGGTTAGGATGTGTTTTGAGAGTAGCGTATGTGTTGGTGTGGCCCTTTAGTATGTGACAGCATTGAGGTGAGTGTGTGGGCGAGTGAAGTGAGGGAGCGATAGGTGAGTGCGGGTAGTGTCTTGTGTCTTGGTGGATTGGCTGTGTGCAAGACCTCAATAAATCCACTATTTGCAACAAATCGCCGGACTCTTCATTTACCCTGGAGTAAGGGTTTTTCCCCCGAGAATATATCAGCCCTGGAGGAGGTGATGTATTCTCTGGGAGCCGGAAGCAGGAAAGGTGCAACACATGTTTGACGTGTTGTCAGAAGCAGCTGCTGAACAATGTCGGCAAACCTCCGTCCTCCATTCTTGTATCGCGCAGCCAAAGTGTTCCCAAACGGGGGATCTTAACGAGGCAGGAGGGTCTTCTAGCTCTGGCTTTTACATGCTTTCCTAGTTGTCGCTGCTAGCATGTATACTTGTTCGGTACACCTCCGAACCGAACCGATAACCCTGCACCGAAACGGTTCAATACAAATACACGTACCGTTACACCACTAGCGCTACATCATGTCGCTTTTTACGCGCATCCACGGTCGCAAATGGAACCAAAGCGCGGAAATTTACTTCATGATCTGTTCTTAAATAAGGACTAAAATCATAAAATAATGTTGCATCTTGATTATGACACAGAGCAAAAAGTCTTGGTTGTCAAAGTTGTTCCATCAGGTGGAGGATCGACAGCAATTGTATCCAAAACAGCTGACTGGCATTAGCACTGGCGGGAGTGTTGCAAAACCCGTTTTGATGCGTCTTTTTTGTCAATGTAGAGTGAAAAAAGCAGCATTTTTACGTTCAAACATAGAACAAGTCCTCTTAACGTGTGTTTAAAGGCAGTGTTTTTGGGGTTTGGAAATGACAGTGCACAACAATGACGCCATTATGGAGTAGAAGTCTTCATTTGTGCTGTCTACCTGCGTACGCTATGTGGACAGTTTTGGAACTCAACACTTTGGCCAGCGTTTGCAAAAGTCTGCGTTTTTAAGGATAAAAATATGCGTTTGCGTGTGGACAAGAGGCCAAAATGCATATGTAAGAATGTGTTTATTAATTATCCGTGTTGGTATGGATATGGCCGTAGAGAGTTTTCGAGTGTGTCCACGGTCTTATTTAATGCCAACATTGTTCTTTGATTGCAAAAGGGAATGTGTGTGTTGGGATTAGCTATACACGAGAAGTATCATAGACTAATCTGGATAATTCTCGACATACAAAGCTCTTATTTCTCAGTTTAGCCCGGGAGCTTTGTTTATTGTTTACCTCTTGGTCGAACTCCACTTCCGGTTCGTGAAGCGCAATACATCCTGTTACAGCAGTAAGGATAGACTTTCACAATAAAGGTTTCAACCGTAAACATTACGTTATGTTTGACATATCATAAGATATTTTTTTGTTAAAATGAAGCAATTATGCTTCAACCCCTTTATTTAGAGAAATATCAAAATATCGGAAAGAATCGAAATACATTTTGCTACCGTTACCAAAATATTGGTATTGACACAATCCTTACTGCATATTTAGTTATTTATTGATCTTTTTTTTATTTGATCTATTAATTATTAATTAATCTTTACTCATGGTTGTTACTATTTTACAAGTTGTATATTTTTTTTTTTTCCAACATTCCTCAGATGAGCCCCTCTTCCTCAGGGGATATCGACCGTGCTTGTGGGGGCGTTTTTGTGTCAGCATCCTGGTGGCCATGGTCTGATTACCTCCTGGTGGAGATGGCTCCTGTGATAGTGTTTACTCACGTGTCCCCTCTGTATTCAGTCATGTAATCCTGTGTCCATAAAGTTGTATATTGTGTGTAGGGTTGGGTATCGAGTATCGATTGGAACCGGGACTAACTTTCCGATTCTCCCAGAATCGTTCAAAAGTTTAAATTTCGATTCTTAGTTTCGATACCCAGTCCGCCGACCAGAAAAAACTAATAAGTCCGCCGCCCGGAAGAAGAAGCCGCTGAACACCAACAAAGAAGCGCCCACCGCCGGAAGTGTTAGCATAGCCGAGCGAGTCAGTCAAGCATGGATAGCGGGCGTCCGCGGTCGAAAGTGTGGCTTTATTTTACTAAAAAAAATGAAATATCAGAGAAATGTAACACGTGCGACAGGACTGTTTCGTGCTTAGGAGGGTGCACGTCGAACATGATGAAGCACCTCCGAGTTCATGGAGTACAAATAAATGCGTGTCCCGTTTTCGACGCGCTGCGCCGACTGTCCTCCTCTGCCTCCTCCTCTGGCTCCGGCTCCGACGCCCAGCCTAGCACCTCGGTGACTGCACTGCAGTCCGAATCCGGTAAGTAAAACAATATATATGCAATAAATAATGTGTTTTGCGCCAACGTTAAGGCAGCTAATAAATTAGCCCGCATATTTTTTCATAGACAATTTACAACCTGCTAGCCAGGCTCCGCGATGTGCTCAGCGTACTCCGTTCACCGTAGCGGCAATGGGGAAGATGTCGGTGCCAAAGACGGAAGAGTGCCACAGAAAGGTCACTGCACACATAGTCAAAAGACTATGTGTGCAGTGACCTTTTCAGAGGTGGATTCTCCAACATTTAGGTCAGTTAAGCAATAATGTTAGAGCTAAGCTAATTGATATTGGGCTAAACAGTAACAGCAACATTACATGTTTGTTTATGTTTGCAGGGAAATGGTGAAAACTCTCAACCCAAACTACATACCACATTCCAGGGACTACCTGTCAGACACATTGATCCAGGCATGGTACAAGATGAATCGGAATCGAGAATCGTCAGGAATCGGAATCGAAACAAAGAATCGGAATCGTTCGAATTCAAATGATACCCAACCCTAATTGTGTGTTTGTGTTTGGTATCCGTGTCCGTGCGTACATATGTGATAATGGGGGATATGGTTCACCGGGGTATTGTTTTTGACTTTGTAAGGCACTTTGCGTTGCATTTCTTTAATGTATGAAAAGCACTTAATAAAATTTGATTGATTGATAGTGGTGAGTCAAAACATATTCAAAATTCAACAGTAAATCATCAGAATTCTGAAGTATGCATTACACTCTCTACTTAAGGAATGCACTCATCCTCATCTTCTTGGATTCCTTCTCAAACCCCAAGGAAAGATCATCAAAGATTCCTTTACAGCTGGTGGATCCCATGTGTAGCTCTAATGGTGTTAGATGTTCTCTACTTATGTGAGAATAAGAAATCATGAAAATAATTAAGGCGTAAGGCTCTTTTAATCTTAGGAGAGTGTGTTGGCAACACAGTTAAGATGCGTACAACATCACCTGAAGAGACGCTCGTCTTTAGTTGCCTGCTCTTGCAGGGCTTAAGTGAAAAAAGGCGTGCAGTTGCACAAATTCTGGCCACGCGGCATTTCCTCCCTTGATGTACATTTTTTATTCCGCAGCTCAATCCAAGATGTGCTCTCTGGGTGGAGCAACTCTAAAAGGTGGGCGTTCCCCGTCAAATCTGGCCCTGTTCTTAATCTCATATCTGCAGGCTGTCAACACTTCAGCAACACACGGAGGTGATGCTGGGTAACAGTTCAAATATCCTCAAAAATCCTAACAACAAACGATCTGTGCAGCGGATCGCAACAATTAACAGGTCACAAATGCGTTGGGACATTTATGTATACGTCTGCAACTTGTGGACGACCGAGCAAACGGTGGACAATAAGGAAGCCTTTAGTGGTGTTTCTTTCTGTAATTATGATTAATTATTACTATTATTAGTTATAATGAATTAAAACGTCATAGTGATTTGACTATGAGCCAGCCAAGAATCAAAAATAATAACCTTGACTGCAATATTATATCAAATTGTAGACCAATCCCCATTGCCGTTTTTATCTAAGGTCCTTGAGAAGGTTGTTTATGGTCAACGTCCGTCTTATCTTAACTGAAGTGATATTGGGGGAAATTGCAGTCTGGTTTTAAAAATCACAACATAGCACAAAAAACTTCCCTTTTTTAAAAGTTTTTAATGACCTGCTTTGAGCTGTGGACTAGTAAATCTGTGTGCTTTTAGATTTGACAGCTGCCTTTGATACGGTAGGCCACAGCATTCTTTTAACTTGCCTGGAGTCTTGTGTGGGTATTGAGGGTACAGCCCTAAAATGGCTTTACATGCCCCTAAAGCTGACCAACACGCCAGACTGTAGTCAGTTGGAAGCGTGTCTTAATGAAATTAAACAATGGATGTCCGCTAACTTTTTGCAACTTAATGCCAAAAAAACGGAAATGCTGATTATCGGTCCTGCTAGACACCGACCTCTATTTAATAATACAACTTTAACATTTGACAACCAAATAATAAAACAAGGTGACTCTGTAAAAAATCTGGGTATTATCTTCGACCCAACTCTCTCCTTTGAGTCACACATTAAAAGCGTTACTAAAACGGCCTTCTTTCATCTCCGTAATATCGCTAAAATTCGCTCCATTTTGTCCACTAAAGACGCCGAGATCATTATCCATGCGTTTGTTACGTCTCGTCTCGATTACTGTAACGTATTATTTTCGGGTCTCCCCATGTCTAGCATTAAAAGATTACAGTTGGTACAAAATGCGGCTGCTAGACTTTTGACAAGAACAAGAAAATTTGATCATATTACGCCTGTACTGGCTCACCTGCACTGGCTTCCTGTGCACTTAAGATGTGACTTTAAGGTTTTACTACTTACGTATAAAATACTACACGGTCTAGCTCCAGCCTATCTTGCCGATTGTATTGTACCGTATGTCCCGGCAAGAAATCTGCGTTCAAAAGACTCCGGCTTATTAGTGATTCCTAGAGCTCAAAAAAAGTCTGCGGGCTATAGAGCGTTTTCCGTTCGGGCTCCAGTACTCTGCAATGCCCTCCCGGTAACAGTTCGAGATGCTACCTCAGTAGAAGCATTTAAGTCTCATCTTAAAACTCATCTGTATACTCTAGCCTTTAAATAGACCTCCTTTTTAGACCAGTTGATCTGCCGCTTCTTTTCTTTCTCCTATGTCCCCCCCTCCCTTGTGGAGGGGGTCCGGTCCGATGACCATGGATGAAGTACTGACTGTCCAGAGTCGAGACCCAGGATGGACCGCTCGTCGGGACCCAGGATGGACCGCTCGCCTGTATCGGTTGGGGACATCTCTACGCTGCTGATCCGCTTGAGATGGTTTCCTGTGGACGGGACTCTCACTGCTGTCTTGGAGCCACTATGGATTGAACTTTCACAGTATCATGTTAGACCCGCATGACATCCATTGCTTTCGGTCCCCTTGAGGGGGGGAGGGTTGCCCACATCTGAGGTCCTCTCCAAGGTTTCTCATAGTCAGCATTGTCACTGGCGTCCCACTGAATGTGAATTCTCCCTGCCCACTGGGTGTGAGTTTTCCTTGCCCTTTTGTGGGTTCTTCCGAGGATGTTGTAGTCGTAATGATATGTGCAGTCCTTTGAGACATTTGTGATTTGGGGCTATATAAATAAACATTGATTGATTGATTGATTCCAGTTATTTTATAAACAGCAGGGGTTTTTCTGGAAATTTAGGCCAGAAAATGTTGAAAAGCCAAAAATACACACACAAAAAATCTCTCTGGAGCCGGAAAAAAATAAGACCCTTATTACAGTGTTATAATGAAGGCAACACATGACGTATGTGACTCAATTAGCTATAATAACCTACTATGTGTCACAGGCTGACGCAAATCTTAGTTGACAGAAATGTTGAAATCTAAAATTTAATCCGTACATTTTTACAACATTGGAAAACAGTAAAAAGGAGGCTTCTCAGAGGGTGAGATACAGTAACTCCTCGATATGACAGAATAGGTGTGTGTGTCAAAGTTAAAGGGTGTCTTCTTTTAATGGATTTATTACGATTTTTGCAAGTTGGGTAACGTTTGCCGTGGTCTAATACGGCACACAATTGGCTATCAGACATGAACATATAAATTAAATACACAGA